>NC_079214.1:39312540-39520040 GCF_029633865.1 Lampris incognitus
ATAAGTTTTCTGAAACCACACACATTATGGCTACGAACGCCGTTGCAATTAAACTGCCGGAGTTTTGGGAGTCTTCCGCGGCTACGTGGTTCACACAGGCTGAGGCACAGTTCGCGCTCAGAGACATAACAGCAGACGAGACCAGGTACTACTACGTAGTGGCAGCGCTGTGGGGCGCTACGGCTTCCAGGATAAGCGGTTTCATAACCAACCCACCGGCCGATGGTAAATACGCCGCACTTAAACATCTCCTCCTTGAAACTTTTGAACTGTCAACAACGGAGAGAGCACGTCGCCTCTTCGCAATTCAGGGCTTGGGAGATGGCAAACCATCGGAGCTAATGAGCAGGATGTTAAACCTACTGGGTCAAGAAAAGCCATGTTTCCTGTTTATGGAGCTGTTTCTGCGCAACATGCCGCCCCACGTCCAGACTGCGCTCGCTAACTCCACCATCACTGATCCCCGTGAGCTGGCAAAGGAGGCTGACCGATTCTTCGTCGCTACACAACGTTCCTCCCATGCCGGTGTGCTGGCTCCTACCTTCACTGGCCCCCCGCCGACATCGCGGGCGTGGCCCGACGGTGGCGCCACAGCATCAGACCGCTACAAGCCCTCTGGACTCTGTATGTACCACGCTCGATTTGGTGCGAAAGCTAAACGGTGCCGTTCCCCCTGCAACTACAGGCCGACGGGAAACGAGAGGGCCAACACTCAGTAGTGGCCATGAGTGTTGGCGATACGAGCAGGCTACTCTTCATCCTCGACACCATCTCCGGTCGGCGATTTCTTTGTGACACGGGCGCACAGAGAAGCGTGCTCCCTGCTACTGACGTCGACATCATGGGCGGGGAGCGGGGCCCCCAGTTGGCGACGGCTGACGGCAGCCCTATCCACACCTACGGCGTGCGGTCTGTAGAACTGTGTTTTGGTGGACAACGTTTCACGTGGGAGTTCGTCATGGCCAATGTAACGCTTCCCCTCCTCGGAGCTGATTTTTTGTGCGCTTACGGTTTGCTAGTGGACATTCAGAACAGCCGTCTGGTCGATGCCTTAACCTTCTCCTCCTTCGCATGTACGCGGAGGGAAGCGCCCTATGCAGGTCTAGCCAACTCTCTCTCAGAGGCAGACAAGTTCAACCGCCTCCTCGCTGAGTTCCCTGACCTCACCCAGCCTACCTTCTCTGCACCCACTGCTAAGCATGGGGTGGAGCATCACATTGCTATGAAGGGGCCCCCGGTCTACGCCAGAGCCAGGCGTCTCGACCCCGCCAAACTCACCATTGCCAAGTCTGAGTTCGAGCACCTGGAACACATGGGGATCATCCGCCGCTCTGACAGCCCGTGGGCGTCCCCACTCCACATCGTCGCTAAGCCTGATGGAGGTTGGCGCCCATGCGGGGACTACCGCCGACTAAATGACACCACCACGCCCGACCGCTATCCTGTCCCGCATATCCAGGACTTTTCTGCAAACCTGTCTGGCAAACGCGTCTTCTCAAAAGTCGACCTGGTCCGTGGTTATCATCAAGTTCCTGTGCACCCCTCGGACATCCCCAAGACAGCGGTGACTACCCCATTAGGCCTATTTGAATTCCTATTAATGCCATTTGGACTCAAAAACGCGGCCCAGTCCTTTCAGCGGCTGATGGATTCAGTGCTCCGTGGCCTTCCTTTCATCTTCGTCTATTTGGACGACATACTCATCGCCAGCGCCTCCGAGGAAGAACACCTGTCCCATCTTCACGCCCTCTTCACACGCCTCAGCCAGCATGGGCTGATCGTCAACCCGGCGAAGTGCCGGTTCGGGCTGACGGCCATTGATTTCCTCGGGCACCGCATCACTGGGGACGGGGCAGTCCCCCTGCCCTCAAAGGTGGAAGCGGTGGCGGCCTTTCCGCGCCCCCAAACAGCTCGTGCGCTCAGGGAGTTCATCGGGATGGTGACATTCTACCACCGCTTCATTCCCCGAGCCGCCTTTATCATCCGGCCACTGTTCGAGGCGCTGAAAGGCATGTCCCCCAACCAGGCGGTCGACTGGACAGCAGAGCGGGACCGTGCGTTCACCGAGACTAAAGCTGCGCTCTCCCAGGCTACCCTGCTAGCGCATCCTTCACCTACAGCGCCTATTTCCATAACCACGGATGCGTCGGACTATGCTGTTGGTGCGGTTCACGAACAGTGGGTGGGGGGGGGCTTGGCAGCCTTTGGCCTTTTTCAGTCGCCAGCTTACACCCCGAGAGCGCAAGTATAGTACTTTTGACAGGGAACTCCTCGGTCTCTGGCTCGCCGTCCGGCATTTCCGTTTCCTGCTAGCGGGCCGCGAGTTTACTGCGTACGTGGACCACAAGCCCCTCACGTTTGCCATGTCCAAGATGGCCGAGCCATGGTCCGCTCGCCAGCAGCGACAACTCTCCTACATTTCGGAATTCACTACCGACATCCAGCACGTCGCTGGTAAGTCTAACCAGGTAGCTGACTGCCTCTCTAGGGCAGTGATTGGAGCGGTCCACCTAGGCCTGGACTATGCACAGATGGCCGCTGACCAGGCCACGGACCCGAGCGTCCTCCGTCTCCGGACCTCCGACACGGGGCTCCGCCTGCAGGACGTTCCTTTCAGCGACACAGGTGTCACCCTCCTGTGTGACGTCTCCACAGGACAGCCCAGGCCCATCGTCCCGCACAGCTGGAGACGCCCCGTATTTGAAGCTGTGCACGGCCTCTCTCATCCAGGCGGTAAGCCATCCGTGCGCCTGACCTCTGCTAAGTTTGTGTGGGAGGGACTTAAGAGAGACGTGAAAGCGTGGGCCGACTCGTGTGTTGCCTGTCAGCGGGCTAAGATACACCGCCACATTAAGGCGCCCCTGGAACGCTTCGCAGTGCCGGAGAGACGATTTGACCATGTCCACGTCGACCTGGTTGGTCCCCTACCCCCCTCCCATGGGTTCAACTACCTCTTCACTGTGGTGGACAGGACTACGCGCTGGCCTGAAGCTGTTCCCCTGGCATCCACGACGTCTGCTGATGTGGCCCGGGCTTTTATTGGGTCGTGGGTCTCACGTTTCGGTACGCCTTCCGACCTTTCATCTGACCGCGGGCCACAGTTTACCTCAGAGCTATGGAATGCTGTGGGTGAGGCTCTGGGCGTCAAGCTTCATCGCACTACCGCCTACCACCCTCAGGCGAACGGCCTATGTGAGCGCTTCCACCAGTCCATGAAGGCTGCGCTTCGGGCTACTCTCAAGGACTGCAACTGGGTCGACAAGCTCCCATGGGTCATGCTGGGCCTGCGGACCGCCCCGAAGGAAGACCTACAAGCCTCCTCTGCGGAGCTGGTGTACGGCACGCCGCTGCGAGTCCCAGGCGATTTCATGCCCAACACAACGCGTCCCTGGTCAGCTGTGCACCAACGAGCCTCCTTGCTGGACGGGGTCAGAGCTTTCACACCCGTCCCTACCGCCCAACACGGCGCTCCGGTGTCCCAGGTGCCCCCAGGTCTGCAGTCAGCGGACTACGTGTTCATCCGTCACGACGCACACCGCCCCCCTCTGCAACCCCCTTATGACGGCCCCTTCCGCGTCCTGGAACGGGGAACTAAGCACCTGGTGGTGGATTTTGGGGGCACGGCCGAGCATGTTTCAGTGGACCGAGTTAAACCCGCACACCTGGACTTGACGCAGCCGTTGGAGTTAGCCCAACCTCCTCGTTGCGGTCGTCCCCCGGCTCCGCCTCCTCCCCCCGTGGAGGCCCGCGCTGCCTCTTCTGCTCCTCAGGCCGACCTCCACAGGCCCGCGTCAATGCCTCCCAGAGACACTCCGGCCCCTGTTACCCCGAGCCGCCGCGGACGGCCTATCGTCCCCCCGCGCCTGCCTAACTTCGATTACTAGGGCGAATTCTGGGGGGGCTCATGTGGTGGACACGTATTGGGGACAGAATTCAACCCAGGAACTAAGGGTTAAGTCATGGTTGCCCTGGCACAGGGGTCAGGAACCTTTTTGACTGGGAGAGCCATAAAAGCCAAATATTTCTAAATATATTTCCTTGAGAGCCATATAGTATTTTTAACGTATAATAAATTAAATATGTCTTACTTTTAATGCGACTTCTGGTGCTGCATGGTTTTGCTGACGGCCTTGTAGTCTGGTTCATACGTGGTGAGGTGGAGCTTCATGCAGGCGTTGAGGCTTCCATCAGTTAAACGTGAACGTAGGTTGGTCTTAATGTTCCTCATATGTGAGAATGACTGCTCACATGCATATGTAGAGCCAAACATGGTCAATACGGCAATACTCACACGCTGCATTGTGTGGTATGTCACAGGAAGCTCGTTCCAAGTTTTAAGAATCAGCTGGTCTTCAGGTTGAAGATTTTTAATTTCTGTCCACTTGTGTTCCCTCGCCAGCTCTGCTCGCTGTCGCGCAAGACTTTCCAACTCTCCATTAAGTGACTTGAACTTACTCATCCACATGTCTGATGCCTTCAGGTCAGCAACTTCCAGCTCAAAGTCTCCGATAGAGACCCCGGGGATGCATGTCAGGTCGATTTTGTCCACTGCACACTCATGTGGATGAGTGATGAACTTGAAAAGACCAGTGCGCGCACGAAATTCTCCAAAACGTGCTTTGAATGGCTGCAGGAGATTGGACGTAAAGCCAGCTAGCTGCTGGAGATCCAGATGTTGAGTGGAGTCACTTGCTAAGCATGCATCTCTAAATTGTTGCAGTCTTTCTAAGTGCAGAAGACGACCTGTTTCAATGTCCCTGAGAAAGACTTCCAGCTTGCTTTCAAATGCAAACACTGCTTGTTGAAGGGATGAGATTGTATTTCCAATACCTTGCATTTTCACATTGAGCTGGTTCAGATGGCCAGTTATGTCCACGAGATAGTGAAACTGCAGGAGCCAGTCAGTGTTGTCTAGCTCAGGATGCCTGACGCCTTTCCTTTCAAGAAAAGTCCGGATTTCACTCAGACAAGCTGCAAAACGGCTGAGCACCTTCCCCCTTGACAACCAACGCACGTTGCTGTGTAAAAGCAGACCGGGATAATGATTCCCAACTTCTTCTAACAGAGCTTTAAACTGGCGATCATTTAAAGCTCGGGCAACAATAGAGTTGACCACTCGAATGACCAGCGACATCACCTCACCAAGCTCCTGGCCACACGTCTGAGCGCAAAGCGCCTCCTGGTGCAGGATGCAATGAAAACTTTGGATGGCTCTCTTTTCATGTTCACGGAGAAGCGCTACAAATCCTTTGTTCTTCCCCAACATACAGGGTGCACGCTCAGTACAGACGGAAATAAGTTTATCCATCGGTATTTTTTTTTCTTTATCAAACTCCATGAAAGACGTGAATAAATCCTCTCCTCTTGTTGTCCCTTTCATTGGCAAAACAGCCAAGCTTTCCTCACGCAGTGTGTCACCTGCAGCATACCTGGCAATGATACTGCACTGAGATAGATGGCTAACGTCTGTTGACTCATCTAACGCGAGAGAAAAGTATGTCCCGGCGTTTATGTCCTTACTTTGTGTTTCCTCGACTTGATTTGCCATCATGATGCTACGATCGTGCACAGTTCTTGCTGACAGGGGCATGTCTTCTATTCGTTTGATTATCTCGTCTTTATTTGGGAAGTCATCAAACAGTTCATTGGCCACATCAAGCATGAATTTTTTGGCATACTCGCCATCTGTGAATGACTTTCCATTCCTTACTATTGCCAAAGCAGCCGCAAAGCTAGCGGAATTCCCGTCACCTTGCTTGGTCCACACACGTAGTTGCTGCTGACTCGTCTGCACTCTCCGCTGTAGCTCCTCGCATGCCCTTTCCCTGCCGTCCCCCGTTGGAGATTTCCATGCAAATGAAGCATGGTGCGTATCGAAGTGCCGCTTTATATTTGACCGTTTCATCGATGCAATTTTATCATTGCATATTAGACATACCGCAGATCCTGCTCTCTCCACAAATGCAAATTCCTCTGTCCACGCAGCCTGGAATGCACGGTAATCATCGTCTTTTTTTCTTTTCGCCATCTTTTCCGTTACAAGGGTTGAAGCGGATAAACTAGTTGGCTATCTGATAAAATTGATTTCTTCACCTTTACAATGACCCGGACATGCTCGCGAGCCATTGGTTCCCGACCCGACCCACGGGTGACCCGTGACCCGTGAAATTTATCTTCAAAACTAATTTCTGTTTACTTTAAAATGACACAGTATTATTAAGAAATATCACAAGTATTTTAAAATCAGTTCCAAACTGATTTTTTTGAAAAAAACATTTTTTTCAACTCAAAATTGTCTGGGAGCCATATGCCGTCACCGGAAGAGCCATATATGGCTCGCGAGCCATAGGTTCCCGACCGCTGCGGCCTGGCAGGTTAACGCAGGGTTAAGTTATGGTTGTCCAGCCAGTTTTCGGGCTCTTCTTGCCGCCTCCGCTCAGTCGAGCTGTGGTTTTGTGGTCTCTCTGATTTACCGTGGATTAAAGAAAGTTGCCTACACGGCTAAAGTGTGAACCTACGGTATTCTCCGTTCCTTCGGCTCTACAAACTATTATTAAACCTACCGTATGTTGTCGAGACATGAGAGTTGTGTATTGATCTTTAATTTGACTGCAAGAGATTAGCTATCATTATGACAAATGGCTTAAAAAATTCATAGTGTAACGTGCACGAGTAGGTAGACACGTTAGTCCTTGGCTAACGGGTCGGACTCTTTAATCGACTGGTTAACGTTGTGCGTTGTGCGGAATACACGAGTTCGCTGCAATAGATACCCTGCGACGTCACTGTATTTTAGCGCCGCCATTTTTGTCCGGGTCACAGCTGCACAACCACTATTGCCAGAGTAAACTAGTTGTGATTGTAGAGTGTCTAGACACAAACAAGTTCACACAATATGCCCGGGATATGCTGTTGGCTGTAACAACAATCGTCAGAGAAACCCTGGACTAGTTTTATTCAATCCTGAAGGACCTAGTTCGGCGGAATGAATGGCTGGCTTCAATCAGAAGGGACCACTGGCAGCAGACTTCTAACTCCAGATTGTGCAGTCAACACTTTGTCACCGGTAAGATACGTTTGCCTTTAACTTAGCTAATTATCATTTATATCTTTTAGCTCCCTTTGCCAGGAAAACGCTTAAAGCAGTACCATAAGCTTGTTATTTGCATACATTATGCTAATGTTAGCTAGCTAACGTTATGCTAATGTTAGCTAGCTAACTATTCAGATTGTGTAGTAAGCTAGCTAACGTTATCTTGCCCTGTGAGGGAAAAGAAGTAATGGTTAGATTTATTACACTAATCTGCATAGGAAGAAAAAAATGACAACCCCGTGAGCCCTGATTATGTACCCAGCCTGTTTGCACACACTTCAGCTGGACAGCAGCAGAAAAACATCTATGCCAACAGTAGGTTTGAGCATAACCAGCAGATGAAATGGAAAAGGACTGAGACTTTGGCCCCTAGCAGTGACACTGACCATGAGTGTGTGGCCCCTTCCAGCACCAGCAATTACACCGACAACACCATGGGAGTACAGGCAGACTGTGAGCACAATTACTCTCAAGCCACTCATAGCCCAGGCATCGTGGAACAATGCTCAAATGCAGCCTGCAAAGCTACAGTGAAAGTATTAACAAATGAGTGTGCTCAACTTAGAGCAGAGGTTCATAGTCTAAAGGACAAAGTTGATCTGCTTTCTTTTTACAAGGCATTTAAAGGAAATGATGAAATGGTACAGGAACTCACAGGCCTTCCAAGCTGTGCTAAATTAATGGTTGTCTTTACCTTTCTGACAGGATTTCTGAAAGCTAGTCCAAGACTGACTCCTTTTCATAGCTTTCTGTTAACACTGATGAGAATGAGGCTCAATTTACCTCTATATATATATGTTTTTTTTGGTCTATTTATTTCGTATGTCTAAGACAAGTGTTGCCAGAATATTTAATAGTATATTAGATGTCATGTATGTTAGACTGTCACCACCATATTTTGGCCATCAAAAGAAAAAAATTCAGGTCAGTCTGCCCATCTGTTTCAGGGATAACTATAGCAACGGCACTTCTATCATTGACTGTTTTCAAATATTTATAGAGAAGCCAAAGAACTTGAGAGCTCGTGCACAGACATACTCTCAGTACAAGCATCACAACACTGTAAAATACCTGATATCAATAACACCCACCACAGGGTGTTATATCCTTTGTGTCAAATGGCTGGGGTGAATGCACAAGCGACAAGCACATCACAGAAAACAGTGAATATCTTGAGAAATTGTCACCAGGAGATGTCATTCTTGCAGACAGCGGCTTCAATGTCAAAGATACGGTTGCACAGTTGAAAATACCAGAATTCACCAAAGGCAAGCAGCAACTGCATCCACTGAAACTAGAAGCAACAAGGGGACTGGCTGTCATCAGGATCCATGTGGAAAGAGTCATCGGCCTGGTCAGGAACAAGTACACCATCCTTCAGACCACCATCCCACTGTCTCTCTGCCAAGCAGCCACTCAAGGACAACCTACCTCCCTTGACAAGATGGTAACAGTTTGCTGTGCTCTTTGTAATATTTGTCCATCTGTGGTCCCCACAGAATAGACAGGCAGTAGTTGCATGTAAAATGTAAAACTGATACATCAAGGTAATAAATGTGACCTTTACTGTAACTTGTGGACTTATTGTATTCGGCTTTAAATAAATCAACAGTAATAGAGTTTACTTTTAATACAAAAGCAACCTTAATGTCTCCTGTAGTACATCATTCATTTCATAATGTCTTCTACCATTTAAGAGTACTATGTAGGGATTCGAAATCATAAATTGTCTGCCATCTAGCATATATGCTATGTTTTTATATATATATATATATGTGTGTGTGTGTGTGTGTGTATATATATATATATATATATATATATATATATATATATATATATATATATATATATATATATATATACATAATTACTTTGTGCACACTACGGTATTTGCATGTGTTCAGTGATGTCAGTCAGATGAATGCGTACAGACCGTAAAGTCAAAAGAAAAAACAGCAACAGTAGATCGGGGCCGCATAACATTTATTCCAATTACAGCATCCAATTTAAAAGGTGCAGGAGCCAGAGCCAGCAGAGGGTTGAGTGGGTGAAATCAACCATTTTCATCTCTGGTACAAACAGGTTAAAAAGCTATGGAGTTGGAGGCAGTAACAATGCAGTATTCCTGTGATTTATCATCAGAATCTTGTGGCATGGCCTACACTGGTACAGTAACTGTTTGTATTCACCAGTGATCTTCGATCAATCATAGGCTTGGTACTCTTGAAAGCCTTCAGGCTATCTCCGGTGTATGGGGATGGGTTGCGTACAAGGTAAATATGTCAGGAAAAGTAAGTTGGGGCAGACGCTTCACGGAAGTTAAGGGACAAAATAAAGCTGAAGGTAATAAATAGGGATCGCTACCAATAATTGATGTTTTTTCCAAATATCGCTCTCTTTCTCTCTCATTCAAATGTGCAGTGTTGGGCGGTCATGACGGCAATGGCGGTCACAGTAGAAAACCGTCAACTCACTCGGACACAAATACGGCGGCAGGCATTTCAGAAGTGACGTATTTGGTAGCCATGAATATACTGTATATTCATTCACACAACACCATACCCACACCGCCGCGGCATGCCACCCTTTGTCCCTTATTTGGTAGTGAAAAAGTTGGCAACCCTAGTCAACACTAAAAAAAATGAGTTTGTGATACAATTCACATTGAGCGGGAACAGACTTCAGGGCCCACATAAAGTTCTAGGCCCCATACAGGCAGTTTATGGACTGCATTTATAGAGCACTTCTCTGCAGAGCACTCAAAGCGCTTTACAGTTAATGCCTCGCTTTCACATATACTGATGGCAAAGGCTGCTACAAGCCAGCTCACTGGGAGAAGTTTGAGGTTCCGTGTCTTGCTCAAGCACCCCTCGATATGCATATGCAAAGTATGCAATACACATCAAATATTACTTTTGCATTAATTCGCTTAATTCCCTTGTAGGGTCACAGCCAGGGACTGGAGTGTAACCTGACAGCATGCATCCCTGGACAGGTTGCAGGGCTGAACATACATGAGCCACAACATTGTTATTCATACCTGAATTGAGAGTCAGTTCAATTTGTGTAGACTTTGCATATCCAGAAACTTTTGGATATGCAAAACATGTGTTTGCAACCACAAAAACTCCAACATGCAAACTTCACACACTGAATAAGGTCAGGCATGAGGCAACAGTGTTAACCAATGATCTAGTTAGGATTCACTTTTCCGAAGATTCATGCCATTACAAGGAGGAGGAAAAGTAAAGAAAACATTGAGAGAAACAAAAGAAAGATAATGTACTTTATTAATTCCCGTAGGGAAATTCTCTGCTTTTAACCCATCCCAACACACACACACACTGGAAGCAGTGGGCATCCATGTAGCTAGGAGCAGTGGGCAACTGCCGTGCAGCACATAGGGTCCAACTCCAGTTCTTCTTCCCTGTTGCCTCAGTCAGGGGCATAGACAGAAGTATTAACCTATGCATATCTTTTGATGGTGGGGGGAAACTATTACCCGGAGGAAACCCATGTAGACATGGGGAGAACACGCAAACTCCACACAGAAAGGACCTGGGACGGCCAGGGGTTCGAACCCAGAACCTTGCTGTGAGGTAACAGTGCTAACCACTGAAAAAAAGTGCTGGAAGGCAAAGAGATCAAGAGAAACAGAAGAAGAAAAGGGAGGCAGAGGATCAAAAGAAAAAAAGTGCAAGAGAAAGAAGAGAGGAAGACACAGAAGAGAAAAAGCAAAGAAAACAACAGAAGGAAAAGCAGGAGGAACTCAAGAAGAAAATGCAAGCCAAGAAAGAAAAGGAGTGAAAATTTCTTGAGCAACTTATTTCATAAAAGGGTAGAGCAGACATGTTGACCCATGCTATCCACTGGTAGTGTTTAATCTTCTACACCATTTCTTAAACAGCTCACCCTTTTCTGCAAGACCAACCAATACAGTGGTGTGTTGACCTTCATAGAACCAAGGTTAGCATTCCTGAACTTGTTCAAGTTACTTCATCACATGTAAAGCAGCAAGTGTTGTGAACAATGGAATCATCTTTCATTAGCTTCTCTGTCCCCTCCATAACCAGCAATATCATGCATCAGCATCATCTAGACATCCCTACTACTACTTTCGGCTGCTCCCATTAGGGGTCACCACAGCGGATCATCCATTTCTATTTCTTCCTGTCTTCTGCATCTTCCTCTGTCACACCAGCCACCTGCATGTCTTCCCTCACCACATCCATAAACCTCCTCTTTGGCCTTCCTATTTTCCTCTTCCCTGGCAGCTCCATATTCAGCATCCTTCTTCCAATATACCCAGCATCTCTTCTCCACACATGTCCAAGCCATCTCAATCTTGCCTCTCTTGCTTTGTCTCTAAACCGTCCAATTTGAGCAGTCCCTCTAATATAATAATTCCTAATCCTGTCCTTCTTCGTCACTCCCAATGAAAATCTTAGCACCTTCAACTCTGCCACTTCCAGCTCTGCCTCTTGTCTTTTCATCAGTGCCAGTGTCCAAACCATATAACATAACTGGTCTCACAACCATCTTGTAAACCTTCCCTTTAACTCTTGCTGGTACCCTTCTGTCACAAATCACTCCTGATACTCTTCTCCACCCACTCCACCCTGCCTGCACTCTCTTCTTCACCTCTCTTCTGCACTCCCCATTACTTTGGACAGTTGACCCCAAGTATTTAAACTCATATGCCTTCGTCACCTCTACTCCTCACCATTCCGCTGTCCTCCCTCTCATTCACGCATAAGTATTCCGTCTTGCTCCTACTGACTTTCATTCCTCTTCTCTCCAGTGCATACCTCCACCTCTCCTGGCTTTCCTCAATCTGCACCCTACTCTCGCTACAGATCACAATGTCACCCGCAAACATCATCGTCCATGGAGACTCCTGTCTGATCTCATCTGTCAACCTGTCCATCACCATTGCATACAAGAAAGGGCTCAGAGCTGATCCTTGATGTAATCCCACCTCCACCTTGAACTCATCTGTCATTCCAACCGCACACCTCACCATTGTCACACTTCCCCCATACATATCCTGCACCACTCCAACATACTTCTCTGCAACTCCCGACTTCCTCATACAAACCACACCTCCTCTCTCAGCACCCTGCCTTATGCTTTCTCTAAATCTACAAAGACACAATGTAACTCCTGGGCTTCTCTATACTTCTCAATCAACATTCTCAGAGCAAACATCGCATCTGTGGTGCTCTTTCGTGGCATGAAACCATACTGCTGCTCGCTAACCATCACCTCTCCTCTTAACCTAGCTTCTATTACTATTTACAATATCTTCATGCTGTGGCTGATCAACTTTATACCTCTGTGGTTGCTGCAGTTCTGCACATCGCCCTTGTTCTTGAAAATCGGTACCAGTATGCTTCTTCTCCACTCCTCAGGTATCCTCTCGCTTTCCAAGATTGTGTTTAACAATCTAGTTAAAAAACCCCACTGCCATCTCTCCTAAACATCTCCATGCCTCCACAGGTACACTACCGTTCAAAAGTTTGGGATCACCCAAACAATTTCGTGTTTTCCATGAAAAGTCACACTTATTCACCACCATATGTTGTGAAATGAATAGAAAATAGAGTCAAGACATTGACAAGGTTAGAAATAATGATTTGTATTTGAAATAAGATTTTTTTTACATCAAACTTTGCTTTCGTCAAAGAATCCTCCATTTGCAGCAATTACAGCATTGCAGACCTTTGGCATTCTAGCTGTTAATTTGTTGAGGTAATCTGGAGAAATTGCACCCCACGCTTCCAGAAGCAGCTCCCACAAGTTGGATTGGTTGGATGGGCACTTCTTTGAGCAGATTGAGTTTCTGGAGCATCACATTTGTGGGGTCAATTAAACGCTCAAAATGGCCAGAAAAAGAGAACTTTCATCTGAAACTCGACAGTCTATTCTTGTTCTTAGAAATGAAGGCTATTCCATGCGAGAAATTGCTAAGAAATTGAAGATTTCCTACACCGGTGTGTACTACTCCCTTCAGAGGACAGCACAAACAGGCTCTAACAGGTACTATTTAATGAAGATGCCAGTTGGGGACCTGTGAGGCGTCTGTTTCTCAAACTAGAGACTCTAATGTACTTATCTTCTTGCTCAGTTGTGCAACGCGGCCTCCCACTTCTTTTTCTACTCTGGTTAGAGCCTGTTTGTGCTGTCCTCTGAAGGGAGTAGTACACACCGGTGTAGGAAATCTTCAATTTCTTAGCAATTTCTCGCATGGAATAGCCTTCATTTCTAAGAACAAGAATAGACTGTCGAGTTTCAGATGAAAGTTCTCTTTTTCTGGCCATTTTGAGCGTTTAATTGACCCCACAAATGTGATGCTCCAGAAACTCAATCTGCTCAAAGAAGTGCCCATCCAACCAATCCAACTTGTGGGAGCTGCTTCTGGAAGCGTGGGGTGCAATTTCTCCAGATTACCTCAACAAATTAACAGCTAGAATGCCAAAGGTCTGCAATGCTGTAATTGCTGCAAATGGAGGATTCTTTGACGAAAGCAAAGTTTGATGTAAAAAAAATCTTATTTCAAATACAAATCATTATTTCTAACCTTGTCAATGTCTTGACTCTATTTTCTATTCATTTCACAACATATGGTGGTGAATAAGTGTGACTTTTCATGGAAAACACAAAATTGTTTGGGTGATCCCAAACTTTTGAACGGTAGTGTATGTCATCAGGACCAACTGCCTTTCCACTCTTCATCCTCTTCATAGCTTCCATCACTTTCTCCTTGCTAATCTACTGCACTTCCTGATTCACTATCCCATCATCCAATCTTCTTTTTCTCTAATTTTCTTCATTCATCAGCCCCTCAAAGTACTCCTTCCACCTTCTCAGCACACTCTCACTTGTCAGCACATTTCCATCTCTATCCTTGATCGCCCTAACATGCTGCACATCCTTCCCAGCTCAGTCCCTCTGTTTACGAATCGGTACAAGTCATTTTCTCCTTCCTTAGTGTCTAATTTCTCATATAACTCACCATACGCCTAGATCATCTAAACATCCCAATTTATTTTATTGGTAATGCTTTCAAAAGCACTTTCCTTAGTCACCTGTTTACATAGACTGCATCTATCTTTTTAGTAATATTTGACACTGCTATTAAATCGAGTGTCACTGTAATCACAATCTTTAACTGTTTTAAAGCTCAGGCCCAATGGCTCTTAAATATACTATGGCCAAAAATATGTGGACACCCCTTCTAATATGAGTGTATTTGGCTATTTCAGCTACATCCATTGTATCCAGATCCATAAACTCAAGCATACAGCCATGCAATCTCCATAGACAATCAGCCAATAGAACGGGTCATACTGTAGAGCTCAGTGGCTTTCAACCTAACACTTTTATAGGATTCCACCTTTCCAACAAGTAAGTTCATCAAATTTCTGCCCTACTAGATCTGCCCCAGTCAACTTTAAGTCTGTTATTGTGCAGTGGCAAGGTCTAGGAGCAACAACAGCTCAGCCATGAAGCAGTAGGCCACACAAGCTCAGAGAACGGGACTACCAAGTGCTGAAGCGTGTAGCGCGTAATAATCATTTGTCCTCGATTGCTACACTCACTACCCAGTTCAAAACTGCATCTGGAAGCAACTTCAGCACAATAACTGTTCGTCAGGAACGTCATGAAATGGGTTTCCATGGCCAAGCTGCTGCACAAAAGCTTACGCATCGGATGGAGAGGTGTAAATCACACCACCATTGTGGAGTAGCAGAAACCATTCTCTGGAGTGATTAATCAGGCTTCACTACCGGGCAGTCTGATGGACAATTCTGGGTTTGGCGGATGCCAGAATGCTTCCTGCCCGAATGCGTAGTGCCAACTGCAAAGATTGGTAAAGGAGGATAATGGTCTGGGGCTGTTTTTCATGTTTGGGCTAGGCTTCTTAGTTCTGGTGAATGGAAATCTTAATGCTAAAGCATACAATGACACCCTACAGAATTGTGTGCTTCCAACTTTGTGACAACAGTTTGGGGAAGGCCCTTTCCTGTTTCAGCATTACAATGCCTCCGTAAACAAAGTAAACTCCATGAAGATATGGTTTGCCGAGTTTGGTGTGGAAGAACTTGACTGGCCTGCACAGTGCCCTGACCTCAATCCATCTAGCACCTTTGGGATGGATTGGAATGTCAACTGCGTGCTCTTGTGGCTGAAAGAGAGCGATTTCCCACAGCCATGCTCCAAATCTAGTGGAAAGCCTTCCCAGAGGAGTGGAGGCTGTTTTAGCAGCAAAGAGGGACCATAAAAATCCATATTAATGTTTATGGTTTTGGAATGAGATATTCAACAAGCATATACCAGTGTGATGTTTGGGTATCTGCATTCTTTTGGCCATGTAGTATAGTGACACACTTACACCCGGTCATACAGTATACAATTATCAAAGGATGTAACTCGACCTCAAATCAGGTTCTTTAGAACTTGTACTAGTTGCTCTCTATTCTTAAAGGTGTTTCAAGTGTCTACTCACCGAGTTTTTATACCTAGCATAACAGGTGAACAAATTAACTGCCTGTCAAAATAGAAAACCAGCAGCGATGTAGGTCCTAAGGAAACAGACTGAGAACCACTGGTTTACATTATAGCTTGTTAAACAAGGTCAAGTTTAAGAGTCAAAATATGGCATTACAATCAGCAAGTCAGAGTAGTTATAATTTTTGTACTATTGAATTCAGTTCTGAAACCTTGTTACAATGAACTGGTGAGGACAATCTGTTTAGAAAGGGGTCTTATAGCAGAAGTTTTCCCTTGAGCAGATTTGAATTACATCCAGTCTCCCTGCCCTCGCTTTGTAAGTCACTTTACTTTAGGGAACTAGGGCTGTGAGTAGGCAGTACAAATGTTCTTAGGATCGTGACAGATGTAAAAATATCAGCAGGGCAGAATAGAGAAAACTGACACTCAGCAAAGGACATGATATTGATATTTGAACATTTTATTGAACAACTTCATAAACTTTTTCCATAAGTGTACTGCTTTGTTAACTTTTATCCAATCAATTGACTGAATCAGTGCAGGAACCAATGCACACACATGGTCTCAAGCACAGGCCACTTATTGGTCAGATTCGTTCTTTTTTTTCTTGTTGATATTCGCACCAGTTTGACCACAGCAGCTGATCATATGTACTAACAAGCAGTTCCATTGAATTATACACAATATTCAATATTCTTGTCCCAATTTAAAATATATAGAAGGAAAAACAAGTAAAACATACAAAGAAAAAAAAAGAGTAAAAATCAAGTTGAGATACATTATCAAATCCCCAGAATGGTGCCGAGTGAATAAAGAATGAATGAAAGTCCAGGGCTCTTCGTTTCAGTCCCTCGGCTGCATTTCCGTAGATGCACATTGGTTAGTTTTTAAATTAACTCTAAAATACTATGAAAACAATATGAAAGTCACACACTTGAGCAAACAGGTCTTGACATCTGATCTGAAATTCCATCTAGGGAATGTAAGGTAAGGACAGAAAACTGGCAGGGAGTTCATTATGGGAAAACAGGGAGTAGAGGTTTAGTGGACAAAATTAATTTATGCTTGGTTACCTGACAGAAATGATGACTTTTTGATACATGTGACACAAAAAATGTTGCTCTAGACGTTTCTTTCATTGTACACTTTGAAAAGACCATAGCACAGACTGCTTACACAGCCAAAAAGCGGGAAAGTGGAAAGCCAAACTTATTGCCACGTTGGACAGTCTTTTGTTACCACTGAGACGACGAACTCTTCAACAAAGTATCAATGCTATATCACCGGACACATAATTCACTTAATTTCTGTTGCGCTACCAAGCATAAAATAACCTTTAGGAAGGGGGGGGGGGTATTTCCCCATGAACTCCAGACCAGATGAGGGGAGAGGTCAGTTTCCCTAGTTAGATATGACATTACCTGGGAACCTTAATCCAGAAGACCTGGGGAAACTGCTGATTCCCTTACTGCATTTCAAATGTATGAAAAATTCGAGGATGACTATCTTTTTTTCCTCTCTTACAATTGACATTTTTACACGATTTGAATAAGGGGGGGGGGGTAAAAAAAAACACAAGAACTTCTACTTCAAATATTGGAACCTTTTTCAAATATGCTGTAACAAGTCAGCTGCCCAGGTGTTATGACCAGGTGTCTATGATCAAACTGAACAAAGCACTGAAAACAACAATAGCCAACAGATTCCATTAACCCTCATTTCAGGTTTCATTTAGTCCACTTTTTTTTGTTTTGTTTAAATCCATGTTTGGAGGAACTACCAAGGCTATTAAGTCTTAACCACAAACTTGTTTACTCTGCTGTGCAACTCCAAGGCGGATTGATGTGCGTGTGTTTGTATGTGTGTGTCTGTGTGTGTTTGCTTGCTGGCACCCACAACACTACTGGTGGGCACACTGCACCCCTGGACCGTGGTGCCCACCCTCCTCATCTGAGCTGTCGTTGTATGCTTCTCTGCGGCCCCCAGATGTTGAGCTCTGGCTGACATCGTAGTCCTGCAGGTCAACCTCCTCCGTGTCACCACTGATGACTGGTACCTCTGATCGAGAGGGCAACAGGTCTTCCAGCTCCTGCAGGGGGTTCAAGGGTCAATATAAAAGTTTAAAATAGTGGCCATCTCAACATCACGGAATTGCATTTACTGACAACTGATCACATTAGAAATAATTTTTCCTTGTTCTTGTAATAGAACTCAATCTGATAATCCTCATGACATTGCCCTATGGTTATCCCAGAAGTGACAATAATCACTGGAACAGAAAATGGAATGTGTATCTTTTGGTTATTCTATTTTCCTTTCAAAAACAGAAATAAAAATTCATTCTAAAATCCAAAAATGAAAATATGGAAAAAGTAATTTTGTCTTCCTGCTCAGAAATGACAAGACCAAAATTTACAAAGGCCTACATCCTAGGATGCAATGGGACACATCATCAGTGATATTTCCTGAGGTCCTCAGGTGTTTTGGGTCTTTCAACATCATACACCCTCTCTCAGGCGACCCAGCCATGGTTGATCAGCCCCAGGCTTGTGTCCCAGCAGCATTGGCCCACAGATCACTCTTTCTGATCCAAAGCCATCTGGAGCTCCTCTCTGCAGCCTCCATGAAGACTTGATGGCTTTCCTTTAAGCAGCCACAGTGATGCCAAGTAGAGTGTAGAGCTTGCACAGTGAGCAGCCAGCAAAGCATCTACACCCCACTTAGATGGGCTCACAACGTGCCTTCCAGCCTATCCTCTGACAGTGATCAACCAGCTCCTGGTACTTGGACCACTTCCGCTCATTTCCCTCCTCCATCCGGTCCTCTCAGGGAACCGTCAGCTCCACAAGGAGCACCTGTTTTGAAGAGGCTAACAATAGCTGCCTCTTGTAAACAAAAGAACACAAAAACTAGCCTGCCCCCCCCCCCATTTTCTTTAATGCAAAGCTGTGGAAGCCCCACATCCACAAAGCCTAAAGGTCTACATAAAACTAAAACAACACAAATGCCCAATCTCTTCGCAATACGACTGACAAACTTCAAGCCCATGTACGTTTCCAACACGAATTTAGAGATACCTGTATTCTGACTGTGACAGAGACATAGCTAGCTGAGAGGGACTTCGACATGGAGTTGTTGATAGAAGGGTTTGGTGTGTCCTCATGCACAGATTTAGATGCCCAAATTACTGGCAAAACAAGGGCTGGTGGAGTGTATCTCTACGTTAAAAGAAAGATGGCGTAAAACTGTTTTGGTTAGGGAGAGATTGTGCACCAAGGATACTGAACTGATAAACTATGATTCTGATAGCCCCACATTGGCCCAAGAAAACATGGTTTTCATGAAACATGAAGATCATTTCTCTTTTGAATAGGAGACCATGGTGCTTCTCCCTGTATGCAAAGACCTGTTGTCACAGGCCCAGGGCCAGATTTGGCACCTGTGCCTTGAAATCTGGGATCTGTGGGCCTGGCCCCTGAAAGGGAGAAACTGATTGTATTGTGTCAGTGACATTGGCAGGCAACCCAGTCACTGAGTGCCAGAGCAGCATCCACACAGGGGTTAAATACACTTAAGTTCAAGATTCTTTATTTGTTACGTCTCATTATAAAAGTATAAGAGGGTAAAATTCTTGCATTTCGGCTCCTCAACACTGCAGCAACAATAGCAATTAAATAACAACAGAAAAAAAGCAGTAATAATAATAAATAGTGTGTGATGTATGTAAGGTACTGTGTGTGTGTGTGTGTGTGTGTGTGTGTGTGCCCAATGCTTATTCGATGCTTGGTGTCATGAAAGGAATACAGTTCTGCTCCAGAGCTCTGTGGTGGCTATTTTGACATTTCTCCAGAAATTATTAGAAAGAGGCCTTTCCTTTTCCACTATTAAAGTCTATCTCTCGGCTATCTTTGCTTGCCAGGTGGGAACTGATGGAAAATCCCCCAGCTCCCACCCTCTGGTGATGCGTTTTATGAAGGGCATACAGCGTAAGAGGCCGATGCGCAAAACCATGATTCCCCATTGGGATCTTGCTCTGGTTCTAGATACACTGTGCAATGCGCCTTTTGAGCCACTGCAGTCTGGGCATGGATATGACTTCATATAAGACAGCGTTCTTATTGGCCCTGTGCTCAGCGAAGCGCGCGGAAGACATCCATGTGCTCCGTTCATCCTTCATGTTTATCTTTTGTTGTAGACAGCTTTAAATTGACACTGTGTCCTAATCCCGCATACACCCCTAAATTACCTGGCTTGTAATACAGAGCATTATCTTTTGAGCTGACGCCCCCCCCCCCCCATTTGCATCGACCGAACAATGGTGTCTGCATAACCTATGCCCGGTATGTGTGCTGCGCGTTTGTTGAGCAAACATGGGATTGCCTGTACTGACAGCCCAGGATGTCACACTCAGTCTGTGCTCAGCAGGTAGGTGATGTGGTTGATGTCATCACTGCTGCTGTGTCAGGGCCAGTTCGTCTTAGTCTATCTGCAGGGGTGTTTTGCTACATCCCCATACTTGTGTTGTATCAAGTGTACTGACAGTTTTTAAATCTGTCAAAGCACACAAAGCTGCTGGCCAAGACGGTATCCCATCTCGTGTCCTTAAGACCTGCTCTAGTCAGCTAGCAAATGTTTTTACAGACATTTTTAACCTGTCATTGTCACTATGTGTGGTTCCTACATGCTTTAAGAAAACCGTTATTGTGCTTGTAACCCAAAAAAAATAAAGAAAAAAATAATATGTATCCTGTCTTAATGACTACAGACCTGTTGCTTTGACCGCAGTAATAATGAAATGCTTTGAAAAATTAGTCAAGACATACATAAATCTTAACATTCCTGCCAACCTTGATCCACTAGTTTGGTTAAATAGATGCCATGTCATTGGCTCTGCATACTGTGCTGAAACACCTTGAAGGAAAAAAAACACCTATGTCAGAATGTTGTTTATTGACTATAGCTCTGTATTTAATACCATTCTAACATCTAAATTGGTGTTAAAGCTTAGGGACCTTGGTCTATATAATTCCAACTGTAAGTGGTTATATGACTTTCTAACAGGCAGGCAAGACATTGAGGCAGAGAGCAGGTACCAGCTACTCATCTACCATTGTTCTCAAAACAGGAGCACCGCAGGGTTGTTGCCTTAGTCCCTTACTTTACAGTCTTATCACACATGATCGTGTTGCCAAATATAACAGCATAGTAAAATTCACAGATAACACCACAGTAATTGGACTACGGATGCCCCCCGAAACCCGGTTCTAAACGGGAACCGGTTCTAAATTAGTAAAAACCGGAGCATTTTTAAGATCCGACGTTTTCGGTTCTGCTATCGGTAGTCGGTAGGTACTCGAGAAATCATGGAGTGAGATTTATATTGTGGCAATTGTGTTTTTCGAGGAATTTAAACGTCGCGAACATAATCTTGTTTGCCGTTTTCTCCATCTCTCTGTCTCTCTCTTACTGCGCGAGGGGCGGGGCTGTGCTGTGCTCCACACACTCGCTCACACGCGCACAGACAGCTCTGCTCAAGCGCTCATCATGGCGGAGAGAACTAAACGTTCAAAAGTTTGGGTATATTTTTCAAAAGTCGATGACAACAACGCTCGTTGCCACAAGTGCAACAAATCATTTGCCAGTAAGGGTGGCAATACAAGCAATCTGTCGAAACATCGTTTATCGAAACATGGTATTAATCTGCAGAAATGCGGCGTTTTCCACTGCTTTGCTCGTAGTGTTCCATCCACGTCCACTGCAGGTAAGCCGTATGAGCCATAGATACGGAGTTAGCTAGGCTAATAACGAATTATTACGAATAGGCCAATAAATAAAATATAATTGCTTAGCTAATTGTTTAGCTACAAATATATAAGCCATAGATACGGAGTTAGCTAGGCTAATAACGAATTATTACGAATAGGCCAATAAATAAAATGTAATTGCTTAGCTAATTGTTTAGCTACAAATATATAAGCCATAGATACGGAGTTAGCTAGGCTAATAGCCGGGGACACTATAAGTCAGGAGAGATCACGACTCCTGCCGGAGAAGGTAGATATATTGATTTTTCTGCAGAAGAACTGTTAGGATAATGTTCTAGGTTCTTGTTTGTTTGAACTTCCGTTAGCCTTTTGCTGTAAAAATTTATTTTTAATATTTTTTTTCTTTATCTACTTTTATTTTCTTATCTTATTTGTTGTTGTTGAATGTTGATTATAAAGTCTATAATTCAGACGCATTTAAAACATTGCTGCTGCTGTTGCTGCTTAATAAATAATATTTGTTTATATTTATATAAAGTTATATAATAGAATAATAAAGCAATGTCGATTCTGTTCTTAATTAAGTGTCTTTTTTTCTTGCATAATAATCAAAAAGAACCGATAAGAGTATCGATAAAGTACCGAACCGATAAGCAGTACCGATAAGAGTAGTAGTATCGATAAAATCCTAACGATACCCATCCCTAAATTGGACTGATAAATGACAACAATGAAGATGCCTATAGGGAGGAGGTGAGGGACCTATCCACTTGGTGACAAGATAATGACCTCTCCCTAAATGTTGAGAAAACAAAGGAGATAATTGTTGATTTTAGGAAGTCCAAAACAGTTAAGACACCAGTTTACATCAACAATGTCCCTGTTGAAATTGCCAAGAACTTCAGATTTTTAGGCATTCACATCTCGGACTCCTTTCTCCTGGTCTCTTAAAACCAGTTGTATCATTAAGAAGGCACAATAGAGACTACTTTCTGAGATGTCTTAAAAAATCCTGAATGTCCACAAAAACCCTGATCAATTTCTATCAGATTACCATAGAGCACATCCTTACTGGAAGCCTACTGGTGTGGTTTGGCAACCTGACTGGACAGGACCACAAAAAAACTGAGAAGGATAGTAAAAACAGCTTCAAAAGTCATAGGAACAGCACTGCCACAGCTTCAGGACATTTACACCACCTGTTGCAGAAGGAAGGCCCTAAGTATCATGGAGAACACCAGCTACCCAGCACATGGTCTGTTCTTACTCCTTCCCTCAGGACAACGCTTACAGATCACCAGAGCTTGGACCAGCCTTCTCAAATACAGTTTTTACCCCCAGGCGGTCACAATAATGAACAGTAGGCACCTTACATAACTTTCATTGATTTATTATTTTGTAGGATGCCTGATTTATTTGTTGTTATTATTTCTTTATATATCATTTTCAAGGCGGAGAGAGCCAGAGCACATGCATTTCATTGCATTTGAGGGTACATAGTACTTTTTTTTATGCATATGATAATAAAGTGAACTTGACCAAAAGGCAACTGGAAGTTATGCATACAACTAATGTTCCCTGAGGGAGGGTAACGGGGTATAACATAGGTCAGGCCCTCACTGCCCTTTTGGCTCGGTGAAGTGCAAAAATATGGAGGCGCAAGGGCTGCACAGGGTCTTTTGTAGCCTCGAGGGGGGGGGGGGGGACTTCCTCTGCCTGCGACAACCTAATTGGCCTTGACAGGTGTTTTGATAAAGGTTCTTCAGATTGGTCTCGCGAGGGCACAATCCCCATACTTGTGTGTTGTACCTCATTACCCTCCCTCAGGAACATTAGTTATATGCATAACTTCCAGTTTCATGTTGACAGACCCCTGATGGCTCTTTTTACAAATCCTACATAGAATCAATTGTATCTCCCCTTCATCTGTTGGTATGGTAGTCTGAATATTAAATCCAAGAATGCACTGGCTAAAATAGTGAATACAAGCTGCAAAATTATAGGTGCCCAGCAAAGTAGCCTGTCAATTCTGTATAACAGCCAGGTGGTGAAGAGGGCAAATTCCATCCTGTCTGATTGCATTCACCCTCTTCCTCAGGAGTTTCTTTTAGTTTTTGGGACCCCCCCCCCTTTCTCCACAATTGTATCCAGCCAATTACCCTTCCTGGTCGCTGCTCCACCCACTCTGTCGATCCGGGGAGGGCTGCAGACTACCACATGCCTCATCGGATACATGTGGAGTCGCCAGCCCCTTCTTTTCACCTGACAGTGACAAGTTTCATCAGGGGGATGTAGCACGTGGGAGAATCACACTATTTCCCCCAATCCCCGCCCCCCCCGAACAGGTGCCCCGACCGACCAGAGGAGACGCTAGTGCAGCGACCAGGACACACACCCACATCTGGCTTCCCACCCGCACACAGCCAATTGTGTCTGTAGGGAGCCGGAGGCAACAGCGGGATTCGAACCAGGATCCCCATGTTGGTAGGCAACGGAATAGACCACTACACTACCCGAACGCCCCCTCATAAGGAGTTTCAATCCCTACCCTCTGGCACCTGCTTTAGATTCCCTTCAGTCAAGACAAAAAGATACACTCATTCATCTTCACAGCCATTACCCTCAACTTAGGGAGAAGAAGGTAGCTTGCCCGTCATGTCTATGTAGGATGATGTTTACATTGATTTCTGATTATGTTGTCGCCGCCATTGTATTTTGATTGTAATGGTATGCTGGTCATACTTTTGTATGGGGATGACAGGAGTCATCATTGTATTTCTCTTATTGCTGTTCTGGTGATTATGCTTATGCACTGATGTAGTGCTGATGAGCCTGCATTACTCTGTCTAATATGATCTTATGTTTGTTTTCTTATGTTGCACCTTACACAGCAATATTAATTGCCCTTCGGGGACAAATAAAGTTTAAGTACAATTAAAGAACTTATTTTCACTTAATACTGATGTACTTGGAAACATCCAAGTCAGAGACATCGACCCTGGTGCTTATCTTGACATTTTAGCACAATCTATATGATCTATACACAAAGAAGTGAATTTCAGCTAAGTGCTGATTATGTGGTTATCTGTTATTACAACCATGGACTGTCATGGGCTTGGCTATGTGATACGATACAAATCACAACCCTTTGGCTACACCCTTCCACCGTCTAATACAAAATTAAAAAAAAAAAAAAAATTCTGCCATTGAGGAGCAGCATTTTAGCAAGAGGAGTATTGAGTGAGTGAGAGAGAGAGAGAGAGAGAGATACAGTTAGAGGGAGACCAAAGCTACATATTTTTGCATTTTTCATTAGTTGTAATTTGATAGTGGATTTTATTTTTTGCATCATTTGATTTTCTAGTTGTTTATAGAATTAGCACTCTCGCTTCCCTCCATGTTTACTGTTGACTTGAGCGTTGCCCAGAGTTGACCAAGCTATTCCCAAAGGTAAAAAACAAAAACAAAAAAAAACTGTGGGCCATGTTTTCATTCTGGCATTTTTTAAATCTTAGATGAGGCTGTGGTCCATCTAAACTGGGGTGTTTTGTTGACCTTTAATTTACCAAGCTATAGCCTAGTAGCCTTTATATACTAGTATGGAAGGGAAAAAGGTACTGTTGCCATCTAGTAGGTGCATTCAAAAGGATTTATAATCATACATTTTCCCATAAGGGCACTTCGATTGTGCATCAAAAATCGGAGAATTTTAATGAATCAGAAAGAAGAATAGATAGGATGCAACAGTATGGGTACATATTCTATGGATAAGATAGAAAAGCAGAACTTTTTACAGAACTGTACGACAGTGGCGGTCCTCTTACAATTGCATTGAACTAAATGGTATGAGAAGAGCATCTCTACAGTTGTATTGTTCCATTTATCTCTCAGAATATGAAGGCATCTAGACTGTAGCCAGCTAAGTTTGGCTTTTTTGGCATTCATGCTCGCTTTTGAGCACGTGGGCCTCCCATAGCTTCCAATTTCAGAAAAAAGGGCTATTTTCCTTTGACTTTATTGTAGTTGTATATTGCCACTTGTTTTTTATTTCTAATTTATGTTTCTGAAAGGAAAACAGAATGACCAAAAGATACACTGACTTAGGAAGACAAATAAGAGACAGTACTGTAATAAAAAAATGTCGAGTTCAGATGAATTGGGGGGGGGGGGGGGGGAGACGTGTTACTGAACCACTGTTAAATGTTAAACAAGCTACACATTTATAGCCAGAGAAAGTACTTATCAAACCAATCTCAATTCTTGGGTTTTGAGGTAAAAAAAACAAAAAACAAAACAAAACAGAAATTTAAGTCAGTTAACCTCAAGGCACAGCGTTTTCGGTTTTTATTTTTCAAAGCCATCCAGCATGCCGAATTTCGCCACAAGAGGACGCTGTTACATAACCTCACATGAACAGGAACAACGTTTGGATCCGTGGAAACATAAAATCCGGGTGAAAATCAGTTTAAATTGATTTGCTCCTTTTAAAGAATCTGGGTATTTTTCAGTGAAAATCAGTAAAAACTGAAAACGCTGAGCCTTGGTTATACTTGATACAGTGGGCAAGTAAACTGATCAAGTGATGAAAAACATTCAGCACAGCCTAAAACTGTTTAAGCCTTTACAAATTCTCCGATACATAGGTTAAGTAATTAAAATGAACTGTAGTTAGTTCTGAAGGAATATCTTGCTTGACTACGCCAATAAATACAGATGAATATCTTCTATAAAGCGAGACTGTATGTTTGTATGTTCGCTTAAAACTCCAGAAATACTCACTGTAGAACAAAAAGAAAAGTCTCTTTATAATCAGCACTTTCCAAGGATCGCACAGTTTGAAAATATTTCAAAAAACAAGTATAAAATTTGATTTATTTGCGAAATTGAGTTTATTCTGTGGCAAGCGCTAGCTCTTTCTTTCTGGTCATCTAAGCCTCTCTCGATTACCCAGGTTTGCTATCTCATGAACCACAGCAACACCTACAGGTCGATGATATATATATATATATATATCTTATTTTTATTATCTTTCCATATGTATAAAGCAAGAGTATGTTTTTATGTTGTTCAGTCATGCTTTTTCCAACTCAAGCTAATCTCCAAAATTAGGTCATTTTTATCAATTGCCGATTTGCAAAAAGTTGTACACGCTTTTATCTTTTCTCGACTTGACTACTGTAATGCACTTTATTCTGGTATCAGCAAGGGCTCACTCCACTGTCTGCAGTTGGTACAAAATGCCGCTGCTCAGCTCATTACAGGAACAAGGAGGCATGACCATATCACTCCTGTGCTTGCCTCCTTACATTGGCTCCCTGTTATATTTCGAATCGATTCTAAAATTTTACTGTTCACTTTTAAGGCTTTAAATGGTATCGCTCCTTTATACATTTGTGATTTATTGACTTGGTATGTCCCCCCTCAACCATTAAGGTCTGCAGATGGAGCCCTGCTAGTTATTCCCAGGTCTCGGTTGGTTACAAAGGGTGATCGGGCTTTTGCTGTTAGAGCCCCTACACTATGGAACGCTCTTCCTGCTGAGCTAAGACAAACTAAGTCTGTAGCTTCTTTTAAATTTCGTCTTAAAACTTTTCTTTTTATGAAAGCTTTTACAAATGTTTGATATTTGTTTTTATTTTTACTGTTTTTAATTTTACTCTTATTTGATCTTACTCTTATTCCTGCTTTGTCTGGTTTTAGCTGTATTTTTTTTTGTGAAGCACTTTGTAACATTTTTTTAGAAAGGTGCTATATAAATAAAATATAATTATTATTATGTTCGCTCAAAACTCCAGAAATCTCTTTGTAGAACAAAAAGAAAGGTATATCTATCTATCTATCTATATATATATATATACACACACACACACACACACACACACACACACACACACACACAGTGGGGAAAATAAGTATTTGACCCCTTGCTGATTTTGTAGGTTTGCCTACTTACAAAGAATGCAACAGTCTATAATTTTAATCATATGTACATTTTAACAGTGAGAGACGGACTCCCAAAGAAAATTCCAGAAAATCCCATCATATGAATTTATAAAAATTAATAACCACCTGATTTAGAAAAATAAGTATTTGATCCCCTACCAAACAGCAAGTATTCTGGCTCCCACAAACCAGTTAGTTTTTCTTTAAGATGCACCCCTAATCCCAACTAATTACCCACATAAAATATACATGCATCACCTCGTTACCTGTATAAAAGACACCTGTCCACACCCAATCAATCAGATTTCAACATCTCCACCATGGGCAAGACCAAAGAGCTGTCTAAGGACACCAGGGACAAGATTGTAGACCTGCACAAGGCTGAGATGGGCTACAAGAGAATTGGAAAGCATCTTCGAGAGAAAGTAACAACTGTCGGTGCAGTTATCAGGAAATGGAAGGAACACCACACCACCGCCAACCTCCCTCGGTCTTGGGCTCCACGCAAGATCTCGCCTCGTGGGGTGTACCTGATCATGCGAACGGTGAGGAATCATCCCAGAACCACAAGGGGGGAACTGGTTAATGACCTGAAGGCAGCTGAGACCACAGTTACAAAGCAAACGGTTAGTAACACACTATGCCGTCATGGATTAAAATCCTGCAGCGCACGCAAGGTCCCACTGCTCAAGAAGGCACATGTACAGGCCCGTCTGAAGTTCGCCAATGAACAACTGGACAACTCAGAAGAAGCCTGGAAGAAGGTGATGTGGTTGGATGAGACCAAAATAGAACTTTTCGGGCTCAACTCAACGTGTTTGCAGGGTGACGAACACGGAGTACAACCCAAAGAACACCATCCCCACCATCAAGCATGGGGGTGGCAACATCATGCTTTGGGGGTTCTTTTCAGCCAAGGGGACAGGACAACTCCATCGCATTGAGGGGAGGATGGACGGGGCCATGTACCATGGAATTCTGGACCAACACCTCCTTCCCTCAGTGAGAGCGCTGAAGATGGGTCGTGGATGGGTGTTCCAACACGACAACGACCCAAAGCACACCGCCAAAGCAACCAAAGAGTGGCTGAAGAAGCACATCAAGGTTCTTGAACGGCCTAGCCAGTCTCCAGACCTGAATCCAATCGAAAATCTTTGGAGGGAGCTTAAATTTCGGGTTGCCAGGCGACAGCCTCGAAACCTGAATGATTTGGGGCTGTCTGTAGGGAGGAGTGGGGCAACATCCCTGCCGAAATGTGCACAAACCTTGTCAGAAACTGTAAAAACCGTTTGACATCTGTGCTGGCCAATAATGGCTTTTCTACTAAATATTAACATAATGTTTGTCCAAGGGTTCAAATATTTATTTTGGACCAAAAATATGCAAATAAATTCATAAAATTCATACAATGTCTTATTCCACTTTTTTTGGTCATATTCTGTCTCTCACTGTTAAAATGAACCTACGCTTAAAATAAGACTGTTGCACTCTTTGTAAGTGGGCAAACTTACAAAATCAGCAAGGGGTCAAATAATTATTTTCCCCACTGTATATATATATATATATATATATATATATATATATATACGTATATAAAGCTAGAGTGTATGTTTGTATGTTCGCTTAAAACTCCAGAAATACTCCTTGTAGAACAAAAAGAAAGCATCTTTACAATCAGCACTTTCCGAGGATTGCACAGTTCGAAAAATATTTCAAAAACCAAGTAACATTTTTTATTTATTTGCGAAATTTAGTTTATTTTGTAGCAAAATTTGGCGTCGTTTTGATATTCGATGCCATACGTTGTTATGTCATATCAATCAAAGGAATTTTTCAACCTCGACGCCAAGCTTATTAGTGCAGATCATCACCCTGGATTCAAGGTTGCAAGAGTGACAGTGGTGAGCACTCTTAACTTATCACAAAGCACGTGACAATTTTTTGTTGCCACAAGACATGCAACGTGGTTTACCCTGAGGCGCTTGAGCACTGGGCAATTAATACACACATTGGCAAAGAAGCTTGATGAATGGATTGAAAATTATTTGATAATTTTGATAATTTTCCTTAATAACATCCATTTATTCGACATTCGTTTATCACATGTATCATATCATAAATTATGCTATATTTCATCATTGATTATATCGTAAAGATCAGATCATGTTGGCTGTTTTGGTGAGAATATTTTTCCCGGGCAACGCCGGGTACCTCTGCTAGTTATTAATAATCATATGCTTGTCAGATTGAGAATAGACTACTACTCTTCTGGTGATATTTAAAATTGTATAATGGACTTGCTCCAGAAACATCAATCAGATACTGCCAAAGTATGCACTTGGGAGAACACTCTGAACTGCAAACTCTTTTCTAAACTTATTTCTTTAACAACTAAGACACATTTTATTCATCTCTCATAGGCCATTCTTTTATACATATCTTGTATGTTGCACCATGTATATTCTATGTATTGTTCTTAATCCAGGTTTATTTCCATGTATTTGTAATAAATTATGTAAAATGCATTGCCCTTATGTAAAAAAATGTGCTATGTAAACAACGTTTAATTGATATGTTACCAAAACACTTGAGAATTTATCACATAGGTAAAACTATGGCAAAGAGATGAATGCAATATTTCAGCCATTTTAACTTAATTTACAAACTACATCCAGCCCATTAGAAAGACAGTTAATTTTTTCAAAGTTGGTGATGTCATACCATGAGTTTCTCGGGGCTGATCCAGTTGTTGTCAGGGAACTGGACCTCAAACTTGATATACAGATCTCCCTTTTCAAAAGGGTTGCGGTACTGGGGCATACCCTCCCCTCTCACCACCCTCACCGAGCCTGGGAGGGAGAACACAGTTTGAAAAAAAGATTCAAATACGTATTTCCATTTGAAAAAAAAAACTTGACATTTTCCTTGTGAAGATCTTGACAGCAAAATGACAGAATGGAAAACGTGTCATGTGAAAGGGGACAGACTGTGCTTGTTTAGTACCATTCTAGCACCAGTGCAACTGCTGAATGGCCAACAGTGGAAGACCAGTTGTCACGGGCAGCAGAAAGGTGCATGCAGCCCCTGAATCGATAGCTATAAGTTAATAACATGTTCCTACAAAATCATTACAGGCTCAGTGTTAAAGTCACAAACCTGAAAATTGAAATCATAAATTTACTGTATTAAAAACATTTGTTTTTTTGCCAAATTTACTACCAGTAATTGTGATACTAGCAATTACCTTAGCATTTCACCACTTCAAATCCCAGGAAAAAAACCCAAAACACTTGAAATGATGAGTCACCAATGTAACTCTACCACAAGTGTGCTAACACTGCAAATTGGAACAGCGAGGATGAAAAAACAGGTAACAGATTTTGAGCTAAGAAATGGTAGCATATTTGTGCTGCAAAGTGAGCGAAAAACATATAGGACCCTTTTAAAAATATTAGATATGAATAAAAAAAAAAAAAAGAACACACGACCAGTGCCCCATTGTTCATATGTGAAATTTAGTGACACTTCCCCAGTACACTCAGCACACAAGTTTGCTTCAGCTTCAAAGTTAATTTCATTGCACCTGAAAAGATAATGTTAAAAAAAACTCTCTCTCTCTATACATATATACACATACACACACACACACACACACACACACACACACACACACACACACACACACACACACACACACACACACACACATATTAGCACCGTCTAAATTAACACGTTGATTTGTGATTAATTTGAAATATTTAACACGTTAGCAAGCAAGTTTATTTATATAGCACATTTCATACACAGGGCAATTCAATGTGCTTTACACAAATAAAAACAGAAAAGGAACAACCTATGAAATATAATTAAAAGAGTAAATAAAAAAAAAAATAGGAACATCCATCAATCCATTATCCAAATCACTTAGCCTGCTCTCAGGGTCGTGGGGATACTGGACACAATCATATATAAAATAAAATTAAAAGGGTACAAAGTACATAAAATGTACTTTGAATTAGTAATTAAAAAGAGTAATATAATTAAAAGACAGGTACTATAAAAAGAAAACACAAAGTAAAAATAAAATAAAATAAATAAAAACACAAGTCACTTCCCTGCCAGGAGTGACTAGAGATCTACTTCCAGAATTAAAATGCAGTTGGAATGAGGTGCAAGTTTTAACGCTCAATCATAGGCACAAGAAAAAAGAAAGTTTTTTTAACCTAAATTTAAAAATTGCTATATTTGGGGCACATCTAAGATCTTCTGGTAGTTTATTTCAGTTGCATGTAGCATAACAGCTAAATGCTACTAGAGTTCAAACCAAACCATGTTTGGTTTGAACTCTGGGCTGAACTAAGTGACCTGGGTCCATGGATCGTAAAGCCCTACCCGGTTTATATTCTTCGAGAATGTCAGTGATGTATTCTGGGCCTACACCATTCAGTGATTTGTAGACAAGTAGCAGCGCTTTAAAATCTATTCTGTAACTAACTGGAAGCCAGGGTAAAGATTTCAGGACTGGAGTAATGTGCTCTGGTCCTGGTTAAAACTCTAGCAGCAGCATTCTGAATAAGCTGCAGCTGTTTAATTGTCTTTTTGGGAAGACCAGTTAAAAGACCGTTAAAGCAATCAATTCTACTGGAAATCAAAGCATGGACGAGCTTCTCTTGGGCCATTTTGGGATACCAGACCCTTCATTCTGGCTATAGTTTTAAGATGATAGAAGACTGTTTTAGTGATTGCTTTGATATGGCTGGTAAACGTGAGATCTGAGTCTATTAAAACGCCAAGATTTCGGACTTGGTCTTTGGTTCTTAGAGTTCGAGACTTGAGTTGTTCATTTACGATAGTTCTCTTCTCTTTGTTGCCAAACACAATAATCTCTGTTTTTTCCTTATTTAATTGATGAAAGTTTTGGCTCAACCAATTATTTATCTGTTATCCGTTAAAAAAATGAATGCAGCTGCGTCTTGTGGCAGCTGTGCGAGACTGTCAGGGATTTGGTTGTGTGCTCTCCCTCCTGCTTGTCGGCACACAGAGAGCTGTCTTTTTCCTCCCTTCACTGGACTGTTAGTTTGTAACCTTCATCTCCGGTTTCTAAAGCAGTAGGGTTTATTTGTTCCCAGCCCTCCTCCCCTCATGGAGAATATTAGATATTCTACTATGCTGTGCCATTGGGGTGCATATTAGGATTGTCAATCTTCCTCTACAATTCTATTTGAATTTATTTATTATTTTTAATATTTCAATTATATTTGAATTTTTAATGGTCAAATTTAGCCTATAATTAACATTAACTATGTACCTATACACAATGGTGGGCTGTCAGGGCCATCAGGGCCTTCTCTGCTGGCCCTGTCAAAATCAAACAAGTATTTGTTTTTCACAGTTAAATTGAAGTGTGCCTGAAATGTGTCTGAATTCAATCGTTTTCTCCTGGGGCTTAGTAGGGATTTCTTGTGTCATCTAAATGCATCACAGCTTCTTGGACCAGCACTAGCTTGTATCGCTAGCCTTTCGTTGAAGGCCGAAGCTGCAAACTGGTTACAATTTTGAGTGACCGTATCATCTACCAATCAACTTTTGATGTGTAGTGACAGAACACCCCAGGGCCCTGCGACGTGTCGGTGCCAACCCTGGTGTCATCAACTTTGAGCTTAAGCCTTTGGCGGTTTGTGAGCAAACCAAGAGCAATGGCTGTCACATTGACAGTAACTGACAATCTTGTTACTGATCTACTTAGTGGTTTTTGAGAATCTGGTAGGATTGTCTGCATTTTTTTACACTTTCTCCCAAATGGACCGAATTACTGGATGAATTTTGTGAGAGAAGGCTGCCACGAGTCTCTCAAGTGAGGTGGAACTTCAACTCCAGGTTGGTGTGCACATTTTTCTTACTGAATTGAAGGTGGTACACCGATAATATTGTGGAATTGAAGGTGGTACACCGATAATATTGTGGCTATACTTTATTTAATCTGTTGAAGTTGCGTGAGTGACCGGTGAACACTACATCAACTGTGAAAACTTATTTGTATCTCTGCCAGGCGGTATGCGTTCAGTTGAGTGTGTCTGTCCGTGGCTAATCTCGCAAACTACTGGACCTATCAGCCTAAATTTTTTTGTGCAGTTATGACTGTGTAATCAAGAACCTCTCGCGGCTGTGGTGATTAAAAACCTTCGGAAAATGTTTGCTCTCGCATTCGCCTCTCCGTCTCACTTGCTTGACCAATGCTGCTCTCTGTCGCTGCACACATGCATCAGTTGATTTAGATCGAGCAGCGACAGTGCCTATTATGTATTCGGGTACGAGTGTTGAAAGTAAACAAGACGATCGTATTTTGCAAATCAGCAAATAATTTACTGCTGATCTCAGCACAGGAAAACTGGAGGAACACTGGACAAACCAAAAAGAGTTCGCTTTATTCACCTCGCGGCCATGTTTGTTAAATTGACATCATGGGGGGAATAGATGCGGAAGTGCCATAGACTTCAATGTTAAAACGCAGCTGTAAAAATACTATTTCAAGAGTAGGATTAATCACAGTGGGAAATCACCTCAGCAGCTACAATAAAACATTTCCCATGGCTGAGCTAACATTTTTTAATTGCTTTAGCATGAATGTCATTCGCCTACATTCATTTTATACCATGAAAACCACAACAGTTAAACATATCTTAAGTCTTTTAATAAGGGCCCCTTCAGCTGGTAGGCAAAAAAATGGGGTGGTTTGTCGCCAAATCCGAGCACCGGAGAAGGGGAGATATGCCTGGCGGATATTTGCACTCTATTGAGGGCACTCTTAATTTTTGTTTATGCACCATGTGGTGTGCATGTGCAATCTGGTTGCTGAGTGACAAAGGAAGATCTGATGGCGATAAAGCAATAGCTGTTATAGCGCACAATGGTGTGCATTGTGGTTGATGGAAGATCAGCTGTCTTGTTGGTGCTGATCCAGTAGTGCCCTGAACCCCAATAAGCGGCCTGTGAGAGCCAAATGTCTGGCCCGCACTGACCCATTGGTACTAACGCACCTGTCATAACGTGAAATAAAGTGTGCAACATGTGAAATAAAGTGTGTGCTGCTTTACTTTATTTTGACTTCACCCCATACTGTACACTTGACCTATGCTGTGCGGTAGAGAGCGCGTAGACGCAAGACGTATTCTGTGCTCTCTACGGTCCTCGACTAGACAGAGCCACTCACCAGCTAAGTCAGATAACTGCCCTAAACCAAGAACACAGCCTGCGTGAAAAAGCGGAAAGTCCACCAGGAAAAGCATCAGTTCAAATCTGACTGATCACTTTTGTTTTATTTTACCGGACCATGCCAATGCCAAACCGACAAGCTTGATATGCACGGATGTTTGTGGATTAGCCTTCATCTTATATGTGCCCGTGACACAATTTAACAAAAAAAAGTGTTTGTCTGGGGCATCTAGGTGGCGTAGCGGTCCATTCCATTGCCTACCAACATGGGGATCGCCGGTTCAAATCCCCGTGTTACCCCTGGCTTGGTCAGGCATCCCTACAGACACAATTGGCCGTTTCTGTGGGTGGGAAGCTGGATGTGGGTATGTGTCCTGGTCGCTGCACTAGCGCCTCCTTTGATCGGTCGGGGTGCCTGTTCAGGGGGTGGGGGAGAATAGCGTGATCCTCTCATGCTCTACGTCCCCCATCGCGAAACTCCTCACTGTCAAGTGAAAAGTGACTGGCGACTCCACATGTATTGGAGGAGGCATGTGGTAGTCTGCGGCCCTCCCCGGCTCAGCAGAGGGGGTGGAGCAGCGACCGGCATGGCTCGGAAGAGTGGGGTAATTGGCAAAGTACACTTGGGAGAAAAAAAAAAAAAAAAAGGGGGGGGGGGTCCAAAAAAACAAAAAAAAAAGTGTTTGTCTGCATTTCAAATGTTAGGATTGTAGCTGTAAGATCAATGAATAGCTGCAATTAAGAGTAAGAACATCATTCTATAAAGAACTAGGACTCACCTGGCTCAATTACTTTGCCAACCGGGTACTTGACTACTATCTGTCTGCCGTCTAAGTGTTTGAGTGTAAACTGAAAGCCACAAAGTGCCTCCACCAGGCCAATCTTGTGGACCATGTGCAGGTCACTGCCATCTCGTCTGTACGTCTGGAGAGGAAAAGGAGAACAAGTTTGAGAACATACAGATTGGTCATTTCTCATTAATTTGCAGTTCTAAGGATACATTTAATATACAATGCCTATTTTATCTCAGTGAGAGAGTAGAATTAAAATTCTCCGCACTCCCAAGTTGCAAAATTAGTCATAGCCAAGGGCTACAGAGATAACATGATTCAATGAGCAACTACAGACCATATGTCTAACTAACCAGCATTAGCCATTATGCTCTAGGCTAATCACTATTATGACAAATTATAATGATTAATCTTATACATACTGATTTAGTTCAGGCATACATCTTCTATGTTAGTTAGGACCTGGGGGGTATGCAGCACTGTCTTAACTGCTGATTCAGAGAACTGGTTAGCACCATCAGGAAAAGGATCAATATTGATCAACTGTATTTCAGTATGAGGTCAGGGAGACACTACATTCACCAAACACATTTACACAGACACACGGTTGGGTATCGAGAACATGTTCCAAATTTCCAAGAACCAGGTATTTGTTAAACACGAGTTTCAAAGATTCTATTGGAATTCTGAAAGTATACTTTCAGAATTCAGTTACGTTCACACAACTAGTGAAATGCACTGAATATTAAAAGGATCTATAAAGAGTTTTTGTCAACTGCCAGGACCTACTGACCCCATCATTGGTCACATTATATGTCAACACAGCATGTATACATACCAGTGGTACACAATCAAGCAGCTTACACAACCTTATTTCGCCAATTATCACATCTTCAAACACACAGGGGAGTACTAATTAGAGAAATTTGTTGGTGTACTGCTGGATTGGAATGAAAACCTGCATATAAATGTTCCTCCATGGCACATGATTACCACTGATGTAGACTACTTAAGATGCAGCTGACTGGAACAGACAAACTTATAAGCAAGTTTCACTCAAATTATTGACACACTAAATGGTAATTATTGCAGTAAGAATTGCATGAAAAGGAGGAAGCGCCTCAAGTATGACCAATCATTTACTGCAGCATGATTTAAACCTGAAAGGATGCAGTCTTTTGTGTTTGTGTCCCCATCATCATAACGTGCCAAGTTCAGCTTGGTACAACGCCACACAAACAGTAGACATCAAACGGTAAAATACTGAAATAGGGAATGAACGTTATGTTCTTTAGTTCTTGGATAAGAGTTCACAGCGCAATATTACATTTCCTCAAGTTCATCCCCAGACAGCTCCTGGTAAGGAAACACAATTCACGATTAGAATTAGGGGCAGATGACCGTGAAGAGTGGATGAATGTCACCAGGTGGTGACAGGATTTGTTGAGAAGGGATGACATTCCTTCTCACCTGTTCCCAACCCATCATTTAGATAGGCAAAATACATGACGGCAAAATACATGACACACTGCCATTTATGGGCTATTTATATCCCGTTACTTGAGTTAAAATTGACAATCGCCATATATTATGACCGCAAAATTAGAATTTTAAAATAATAATAGTTTCTAGGTATAGAGAGATAACCAACTACCTCAAGCCCTAATATTATACCAAGAATGATTTTTGCTGTTGAAACATTTTAGTTCCTTCCACAGAAATTATAAGAATCGGAAACATGATTCAATAAGTGAAACCGGAATTAAAATCGAAATGATAGGGGTGCCCCAGTGGCTCACCTGGTAGAGCGCATACCACATAAGGCTGAGTCCTTACCGCAGCGGCCTGGGTTCAAATCTGGCCCGCGCCCTTTGCTGCATGTCATCCCCTCTCTCTCCCCTGCCTTTCTTGTTCCTCTCTACTATTGCTATCAAATAAAAGGCGGAAAATGCCAACAAAAAAAAAAACCCAACAACAAACAAACAAACAAAACAAACAAACATCTAAATGATATCCTAACCTACATTTTACCAGTTCCCAGGGCTCCAAGCTGAAAGCATAGAAAAGCAGTCAGTCTACTTTTCCTCATTTTGACAACATGGCAAATCTGCACCACAGCCGGGTCTCCCTGGCACAGACACAGACAGGAAGCCGATGAGGGCACAACAGCCTGTTATCGAAACAAAGACTTCAAACTTCAAAACACCGGGGTTAAACTCCATTGAAAAAGACTAAAAACACATCTATTTGTGTGTGTGTGTGTGTGTGGGGGGGGGGGCTATGCAGGTCTGTGTCCACACGGCCTTCAGCTCTCCCTCATGTTCTGGTGTGTACTTGTTTGGGGTGTGGAATCAATTTCTGTCCTGAGTTAATTAGCCTTATTCAGGACAGCTAGTTCACACTCCACTCTGCCAGACATATCTACCTTTTATTAGCCACATTCACTTTGTTGATTTCCTGCCAGCCCTAGTTACCAAACTCTGAACATAGCTCCACAATACACTTGTCCATCCACTGCACCAATCTCACCAATCACCATAAAGACATAACCGTTTTACCATCATGAAACTACTAGCTGTTAGCCAAATACATCTTGATTATCAGATACAATGTGATACGATTTCAAGATTGTGAGAAAACAATCACACTATGTCTATACCAAGTTGTGCTTTACAGAGGCCTGTGTTGCAGAAAAATTTGGTAAATCTCATTACCACTGGAGAACCACTTGCCTATCCTTTAGACAGCAGCCGTGCGCACTAAGCCTTTAAACATGGGACACAGATTTTCAGTCTCAGTCCTTCAAAAGTACAGGTCATTATGGTTGCATTACACATTTGTGGAAATGGCCTAGTGAACTAAAAACCTGGCCCATTTTGTTTTAGGAGGCAATTTGATTCTCTGGCTGTCTGATCAACTGCCTTAATCTCTTTGTACACAGGTCAACAAAACGTGCTCATTAACATTAGCAGTCAAACTGTAATCAAAGTTTGGGCAAACTTTACATGATTAAAATATTGCTTGTACAACAAAATTCCTCAGTTACCTAGGACTTGTGATTAAAAAGGAGAAAAAAAACAATTTAGCAACATATGACTACATCACTGTATTGCATCAGACCATGCAAATGCTACAAAGCAAATTCATTAATCATGACTTCAGGGGGAAAAAAAAGTTTTGAAAATTCAAAATGCATCTTCACAAAAGAAACGCATTGGTGTTTTTAACCATGTACATACTGCTTAATAAAGGACAGTAAGACAATTTTCTTGAGTGCTGTACCCAATGACACTGGTATTGAAGAGATGAAATGAAACACTTTACTGACTGAACTACATGATAACCATGGTATTATGACCGTAGTGCTTCAGTAAATATTTATTCTACCATGTTTCTTAAAAAGGTGCTTTAAACAATATTCAGCATCAGCATCTCAGACATAACCAAACAAACCTCCCCCCTCCCTTTGCATTCTTGAATATTATTTTGCTTGATTGAATTATTGATTTTAACAGTCTAGAGTTATTTTATCAACATCGATAATGTATTCAGCTTGGTAAGGAGCCATTTCTTCCATCTGCTGAGTGACCCAAATCAATGTAATGTAATTATTAGCTTCTTAGCTATCCTGCTAACGCTAGCTACCGCACATGCACTAACATGCACACATGGCCGGAACGGCTTCCAAAACAAAAAACAGAGAAGAGAAGATTACAACACACACAAGACGGAGTGTGACTTCATTCTCTGCTCAGGATGCTATTGTGGTTAATTTTCACAACATTCTTACTGTTAATTTTGAAAATTATTTTAAAACCATTCTGTGCATCCATTAATGGGATATTCAGCTTATGCTTTAAGAGAAACCTACTTTGCATAACTGACCTAAAAAAATTAAGAATTAAAAAGGAATTTTCAATCACTTAATCTCAAAGCAATATTCTTCATGTATACAAATTTGGGGAAGCAATAGTGGATCATAAATTTATAACTCACATATTTCACCTTCTATTGTACACAGCTCTAGCAGCATTGCTCTGTCAAGACAATCTGGTCAACAACACTGACCATTAAGCCAGGTGACAGATCTGAAGCTCCACACCTCACCAGCTGGACACTTCTGTTCAGGCACAGCGGTCATTCAATTGTTCTAACCAGCACCAATTTTACAATAACAACCACTTGCCTGTTGGTCCAAAAAGTCTATACCAGAGAAGGCAGAGAGAGAAAATCTGTTCTCATCAAAGGAAAGTCTTTTGGATTTAAACTTGGGAACTAGGGTTGGGCCGATGTAACATTTTTCAAACCAGTTTCATATTAAGCCAAACAACGAACCAGTATACCAAATTTTACCACTGGGAGTCGCACTTAACTCCGAAGCCGCTCCCAAGTGGAACATAATGAGACTGAATGCAAGTGTAGCGGCTCCAGTCCGGTTGGTGGCAATGCACCTCTAAGCTGGTTTGCCAAGCGCCAATAAACACTACATAAAAAGTGTAGTGTTAAAACCAGGGGTCTCAAACTACCGGCCCACGGGCTGGAGGCAGTTTTGTGCAGGCTGCACTATGTTTTAGATTTATTAAGAGATCCAGACTTTGTATCCATTTTGCATACTACTTTTGTGTTTTTTTTTCTTTTTAAACGTTTGTGTTTCTAGTTCTAAGTACTCCGTTAAGATTTCTTGTGAGGCCAGTTGCAGATGACATAGCATGTCAGTTTTGCAGCACTCTCTCACACACACGCACACTGTAGCCAGACAACGCGAGTACATAAACCCAGTAGGCTAGCCCACTGCGAAATATCTCATGTGAGCTTGCCAACGTAAATTGTTGTCACTGCTTGCAGATGTTTTGTAAAAATTTCACTTTCAAATGCCAAAAGAAAACTTGACCAGGAACAATGACAGTTCCAAGAGAAATGGACATGTGACTACTTCTTAACTGAATTTAAAGTTTCCGTCCTGAAGGATTTCAATCTGAAGCAACATTACACTACTAAACATGCAGAGTATGAGCGGTTTCAAAGGAAAGGAGGAGGAGATAAAGGCAACACACTTTCAAAAAAGTCTTGTTCTGTTAAAACTTTTTCACAAAGCCAAAAAGACTGATGCAGCTGTCGAAGCTAGCAATGTGGTACGTGAGGCAATAGCAAAGGCTGAGAAGCCATTTATGGAGGGAGTTTCTGAGAGACTGCAAGCTGCTGCAGGTACCCAATATCGTTTGCCCAGAGATGACACTTTTATTTGGAAACGCCAGTCTCAGCCCAAATACAATAGCAGAATGGATCATCTAGTTGTCAGGCAACATTTTACAGACAGTTGTGCACTAAAGCAAACAATTTCACGGACTATTCTTTGGCACTCTCGATGAAAGCACAGATGTAAATGACAATGCTCAGCTTACTAATATATTTGTAAGGGGTATCAATGACTGTTTTGAGTTAACAGAAGAACTGCTATTTTTATATCCAATGCAGGGAAAGACTAAAGCCAAAGATATAGTTCAGGCGCTGTGCAATGCAATTGAGGGTGCAGGTCTACCCTGGAATACATTGGCTGGAATCACCACTGATGGTGTCCCATCAATGACGGGAAGAAAAAATGGGCTTGTAGCACTAATTCAAAGAAAGCTGGAGGAGGAGAATGTAGATCCCGCAATTGCACTGCACTCATCAGCAGGCACTCTGCATCAAATTCTTGAAATTTGACTGTATTATGACTGTTGTGGTGAAATGCTTTAATTACATCAGCTCAAGAGGTTTAAAACAGTCAGTTGTGTGTGTTTCTGGAGGAAATAGATGCAATATATGGAGATGTGTTGTACTTCACAGAATTGTGCTGGCTGAGCAGGGGCAGGGTCCTGAAAAGGTTTTTTTTAATTGTGGGAGGCGATCAGAGAATTCATGAAAGAAGGTAGGCTACATGTTCCTGAACTTGATATCCCAAATTGCTTATGGATTTAGCTTTCTTAGTTGATATCACACAGAAACTTAACACTCTTAATTCAAAACTGTAGGGACCAGACCAACTTGTCACTAGCATTTGATAGTGTGAAAGTCTTCTATGCGAAACTCAGATTATGGAAAACACAGCTCACAGAGAAAAGATTTGTCCAATTCCTCACATGCCAGTCAATGCTGATGAGTATGTGATGGCCATTGACGATCTGCAACTGGAGTTTGAGCATCACTTTTCTGATTTTAAGACTCACAGCACCACTTTCAAGTTATTTGCAGACCCCTTCTGCTTTGATGTGGACAATGCTCCAAGCACATTTCAAATGGAGCTCACAGACTTGCAGTGCAACACTGAGCTCAAGGCAAAGTTCAGAGAAGCACAAGCAAAGCAGGAGATGCTTGGACAGTTTCTCAGAGAGCTTCCCAAAACATTCCCACAGTTGTCCAAACTGTTCAGGCAGGTCACGTGTCTTTTCGGCAGCACTTATCTGTGTGAAACTGTTCTCAACTATTAACTTTAATAAATCAAAGCACAGGTCCAGACTGACTAATGAACATCTCCAGGCTATCCTCAAGGTGTCCACTGCCCAGTCCCTGAAAGCAAATGTGCCTCACCTGTGTCAGCAGAAGTGCCAGGTTTCTGGCAAGAAGTAGGCTAAATCTGTAAGCCTAGGCCAGGCTACACTATGTACATATTTACAGTTGCGTTAAAAAAAATAGCAGTCCAACATCACTAAGCAGATCAATCACTGTTTTTGGTAGAAATTATATTTCTACATGGCAAATAACTTACTAGTAAGGGTAGCAGAGTAATAGAAAACCAACAGACCCAACAGTCATGACATGCATGCTGCTGATTCTGTGTAACTGAATCATTATTGAAAGGGGCGTGTTCAAAATAATAGCAGTGTGGAGTTCAATCAGGGAGGTCATTCAGCTGTGAAAAAACAGGTGTCAAACGGGTGGCCCTTATTTAAGGACAAAGGCAGCAAATGTTGTACATGCTGGTTCTAGTGCATTTCTCTCTGAAAATCTGAGTAAAATGGGTCGTTCCAGACATTGTTCAGAAGAACAGCGTACTCTGATTAAAAAGTTGATTGGAGAGGGGAAAACATATAAAGAAGTGCAGAAAATGATAGGCTGCTCTGCAAAAATGATCTCAAATGCTTTAAAATGGCAACCAAAACCCGAAAGATGTGGAAGAAAACAGAAAACTACCATTTGAATGGATCAAAGAACAGCCAAAATGGCAAAGACTCAGCCAGCTCCAGGGAGATCAAAGAAGGTCTAAAGTTACCTGTGAGTACTGTAACAATTAGAAGACGCCTATGTGAAGCCAAGCTTTCGGCAAGAAGCCCCCGCAACGTCCCACTGTTGAAAAAAACAACATGTGCTGAAGAGGTTACAATTTGCCAATCAACACATTGACTGGCCTAAAGAGAAATAGCGCAACATTTTGTGGACTGATGAAAGCAAGATTGTTCTTTTTGGGTCTAGGGGCTACAGTTTGTCAGACGACCCTCAGACACTGAATTCAAGCCACAGTACACCGTGAAGACAGTGAAGCATGGTGGCGCAAGCATCATAATATGGGGATTTTTCTCATACTATGGTGTCGGGCCTATTTATTGCATAACAGGGATCATGGATCAGTTTAGATTCATCAAAATACTTGAAGAAGTCATGTTGCCTTATGTCGAAGAGGAAATGCCCTTGAAATGGGTGTTTCAACATGACAATGACCCCAAACACACCAGTAAGCGAGCAGCATCTTGGTTCCAGACCAACAAGATTAACATTATGGAGTGGCCAGCACAATCCCTGGACCTAATCCAATAGAAAACTTGTAGGGTGACATCAAAAATGCTGTTTCTGAGGCAAACCCAAGAAATGCAGAGGAATTGTGGAATGTAGTCCAATCGTCCTGGGCTGGAATACCCGTTCACAGGTGCCAGAAGTTGGCCAACTCCATGCAACACAGATGCGAAGCAGTTCTCAAAAACAGTGGTTATACAACTAAATATTAGTTCAGTGATTCACAGGGAAGCTAAATCTTTAAAAAAAATTCAGTTTATACAGTAAATGTTTGAGTTTGTAAAGAAAAATGCAGACACTGCTATTTTTTTGAACAGCCTAATATCCCTTTTTCTTCACTTTCTGTAAAGGAATACCAAATTTGATAATTTTTTTTGTTCATGTTTTGATTTGGAATAGAACGTGCAGTGTTCCCAATGCATTTGCGTGTATGGAAATAAAAGCTATTGTAAGGATTTTGAGCTTTACTCACTTTTTTTTTTACACACACTGCTTTTATTTTGAACACAACTGTACCTATTCATATGAGGAAAAAAAAACAACTGAAAAAACGCTAAATAATAAAAAAACGATGTGACAGTTATGTAGCTGAACAGTTTTTTCTTGATCCCTATTGCACCAGCCCTCCTCAATAAGACCACCTGTCAAGTGGCCCCCAGGTAATTTGAGTTTGAGGCACCTGTTTTACACGTTGCCTTGTCGATGTTTTTTGGCTCACCTTTCATCGGCTTCGAATCTAAAATGGTGCCATATTGGCACAGTTTTCATTTTCTTTGACACTAACTCTACCATATCTCGTCTCTCTTGTCACCCCCAAAGTAAACCAACACACCGTGTGCGTCTTCCCCCCCAATCCACGTCTACTTAAATTTGACCTCCTTGTTGCTGGCCTCGGCTCAGCACCAACGTCATTTTACCACTGAATGGTACCAGCTTGACTCAAACTATGCACAGCCCGCCAGACACTACTGGCTCTGTTAGTCTGCTTATAAACAAACATATGTCAACTGCATTGTCATATTGTTTATCATAATACAAGTTGGATTTGGCGTTGTGACACCATCGGCACAGGCTGCTGAGGTAGGCTACTTTTTAATTTGCAACGTCCCTTAATGACTAATGCTGGTTCAGCCGGCTTGCATAAAATCAAACTGGTTTAAGCTCGTACACCAAATTGGGCAGGCAAACTGGAAACTGACCCAACTCTATTGGGAGCATTACTTTGAATAACATATTGGAAAAATTCCCCAACATGGTGGTGGAGGATGCTCTCTTGTGACAAAGATCATGGGTAGCAGCTTCTGGACTGACATAGATAGAATTTAGGAAGGGATGCTCTCTTGTGACAAAGATCATGGGTAGCAGCTTCTGGACTGACAATAGAATTTAGGGAGGGAAAAGTACATGAGCTACAAAAACATGTTGATCAAAGCAACATCAAAAAACTGTTCCAGTTGGGTCACTTACTATATAAATCTGCAATGTTTTGCCATTAAGTATTTCCCTTCTTTGCAAAGCCATTGCCTTCATACTTAATGTGATACTGACATCAAAATCTGAAAATTCCTATTGATAGGCTATGTTCCGAGTTGGAATGTGACCATGGAGAAATTCAGTGGCCAAAACAGCGCGGCCACTCGAGAGATATCTGTGATTGACTGTAGATGGTGTCCAATGACAAATTGTGCCAATGGATACGTAGACACCAGTCAATTTGCATATAGGGTGTGTCCGTAGCGAGATGCTATAAAACCACAGAGATGCCGTTCTTTCACCCCCTCCTGCTAACTACTTGGCTCGAGTTTGTGCTATTTTGCTGAGACTTTATTATCGATCTATATATCTATCTATCTATTTATCTATATATCTGTGATTCAAAACGTCACGCCACTGAATTTCTCTTTTTTTCTTGTACGGCATGTGATGAGCGGTACCAAGCCTCACCCACCCAGGAAGACAGTAACCAGTAGCTTTGAGTTCATAAAACCACACCTATTTTTGGTTATGAGTCAAACTCCCAATGTTAAAAAATGTGTTCTGAAAGGGCATGTCAGTCTCTCTTTAAGGTTTCACTTTTCTTTTGTTTTTGGGGGGGGGGCAGGTACTGAGACGATTAAAAAAATGAAGGTTACAAGTTTTGGCAGGTTTTTTCTGCCGTCAACCTACCTCATGCTCCTTTTCCTGCAAGACAAGTACGATATCTCCAGGCTCAACTCCTGGTGCTTGGTCAGCCTCCCCTCCAAAGGTGATCTTCTGGCCGTGCTTCATGCCTTTGTCCACATGTACTTCCAGAATCTTTACCTCCTTTATCACCTTCTTTCCCTCACATTTCTTACAGCGATCCTTCTCACTGATCACTTCACCTGGCATTAGGGAAAGCAAGTTAAAAGGGCAACATCAATCCCATTTGCAGAAAATGGCAATGCTTTGTCAGCAAAGCTTGAGAACAAAATATGTTGTTGTGACTGCTCAATGTAATGGTATGTCCCTTACCTTCGCCATTACAGTCTGTGCAAACAGACTGCATCTGTTGAACCATGCCTGGGGCCAGTTGTCTGATCATGATGCGCATGCCCCGTCCCCTGCAGGTCACACACTTTTGTACAGCGCCTGTCTTGCCGCCCTGCCTGCATTAACACAAAGACATGGATTGACAGTGAAAACCTGGATGCCCAGGGTTTATTAGCCTTGCTATTCCACAGTTTGCACAAAAGAGAACCAAAGTTCAGGGCTCCAGACTGCGAGTGTACGAGTTGAAATTTTATGTGGTTGCATTTGTGCAAGTGGCACGAATGCGCAATCTGCTAAATCCTCCAAATCTGGTAACAATCCATTTCGCTGTTACCCTGTTCCAAATGAAGCGGTCCATAGCTGATTATTTTAAAAAGCAAAATGAGGGGAGAGGAGGAGACTGGTGTGGCAGAAGAGCCAACAAGAGGTTCCGAATTAGACACCACTGATGATGAAAGTGTAGGCAGGGAGAGGCCGACTGAGCCAGTGAAGAAGAAAAAGTACTACTTTCAACCACAATGGCTAACACAGTACCCATGATTGCAGTATGAAGGGAAAGCTATGCTGTGTATTGTAAGCAACTCTAAACTTTTTACTGGGTTAAAACAGTTGAAGCTTGAAACTTTGAAGTTACACGACATTAACACAAAACATGCAGGGACCAATGCAAGACCTGAAACACTGAGCCCCTCCCAACTACTTTTCAGTGGTTACATGAATAATCACTGAACGGAGGAGAATGACATGGTCATCAATTTCAACACTGTCTATACATAGGGAAAGAGGTATTCCTGTACAAAAAATTCCAATACCAGATCACACCGATGAATGGGTTGAATGTGAATCCAATCTATGCCAACGACATGGCCTATGCCCAGTTTATATTAATCAGCATGCAAGGCATTAATACCATGCTATAAAAAAAAGAAAAGAAAAAGGTGCGGCCAAATAATGTGCTGATGCGACTAACTGAGTGGAAAAGTTAGTCTGGAGCCCTGAAGATGGTTTGTAACAAGCTCAGAAAGAAAGCCCACAGTGCGCTCAGACACACCCACACAGAGGACTGGAGGAAGACAAATCTTTCTCCATCTCATATACACTGTACTATAATTTTTTTGTTTTTTGTTTGCTTTTTTGTTTTAACCGAACAGAATTTGCGCCTATACAGAAAGCAATCAACATGATCCAACATGTTAAAATGCAATGCACACACAACTGTTGTCCAACATGTGTACAATAAAGATGCCCCAAGTTAAGCAAAACAGCGGCGATTGTTTTACTTTATTTTTACAACTAAAGAATACAAATCACCACAAATGTGGTGACATTGTTTGTCCTAAATGAGATGTGGGTTTTTCTACAACTTTGAAATCCAATCCAAACTAACGTGGAAATCTATGTGACAATTGCATTTCACTCTCCAGTAGCAATAAATTTGACACCATTGACTGATAGCACGTCAACAACAATGCCATGTTAGTTTTTTTTTTCTCGAGTAAGACTTAAATGCAAAATACTCATGTCTTTGTCTCATCATCAGTCGCTTCTCTGGGGTCAGGCCGCGGTGGCAGTAAGCTAAGTAGGGTACTCCAGATGTCCCTCTCCCCAGCAATGCTCTCCAGCTCCCCTGGGGAATCCCAAGGTGTTCCCAGGCCAGATTGGACATGTAGGCCCTCCAGCGAGTTCTGGGTCTACCCCAGGGTCTCTTCCCAGTTGGACGTGCCCAGAAAACCTCCTAAGGAAGGCGCCCAGGAGGCATCCTAATCAGCTGCCCGAACCACCTCAACTGGCTCCTTTCGACGTGAAGGAGCAGCGGCTCTACTCCGAGCTCCCTCTGGATGTCCAAGCTCCTCACCCCATCTCTAAGGCCGAGCCCAGACACCCTACGGAGGAAACTAATTTCAGCCACTTGTATCCGCGATCTCACCTTTTTGGTCACTACCCAAAGCTCATGACCATAGGTGAGGATTGGAAAGAAAATTGACTGGTGAATTGAGAGCATTGCCTTCCAGCTCAGCTCCCTCTTCACCACAACGGTCCAGTACAACGTCCACATTACTGCTGATGCTGCACCAATCTGCCTGTCAATCTCCCGCTCCATCCTACCCTCACTCGTGAACAAGACCCCGAACTCCTTAACTTGAGACAACAACTCATCCCCAACCTGGAGGGAGCAATCCACCCTTTTCCGGTAAAGAACCACGGCCTCAGACGTGGAGGTGTTGACTCATCACGGCCATTTCACACGCAGCAGCAAACCACCCCAGTGCACGCTGGAGGTCGCATTCTGATGAAGCCAACAAAACCACATCATCTGCGAAGAGCAGAGATGCAATTCTGAGGCTCCCAAAACGGACACACTCCTCACCTTGGCTGCGCCTTGAGATCCTGTCCATGAATATCACAACCAGAATCGGAGACAAGGGACAACCTTGGCGGAGTTCCAACACCCACCGAAAATGTGTTTGACTTTTTGCTGAGAATGTGGCCACAGCTCTCACTTTGGTTATACAAAGACCGGATGGCTTATAGTAGCTGCACCGGTACCCCATACTCCCGCAGTACCCCCCACAGAGTGCCCAGGAGTACACGGGTATAAGCCATCTCCAAGTCCATAAAACACAAGTAGACTGGCTGGTCAAACTCCCATGCCTCCCTCAGCACTTCCGAGAGGGTAAAGATTTGGACCATTGTTCCACAGCCAGGGCAGAATCCGCACTGTTCCTCCTGGATCCGAGGTTCGACAATCAGTTGGAGCCTCCTTTCCAGCACCCTAGAGTAGACTTTCCCAAGGAGGCTGAGCAATGTGATGCCCCAATAATTGAAGCACACCCTCTGGTTACCTTTTTTCGGGGCCTCCTATCCAGCACACCAGAGTAGACTTTCCCCAAGGAAGCTGAGCAATGTGATGCCCCGATAATTGGAGCACACCCTCTGGTCCCCTTTTTTATGTCTTTCATGTCTTTGTTTTGCTTTTAATTGTGGAATCATAACTGCGTGCATATGCTGGAAAACAATAACTTGCATGTTTTGCATTTCCACATACAAAATTTGATTTTCACAGATTTGCATTTCATATAAGCCCATATTCTGTTCAATACATTTGCTGTGGTGTTGAATATAGTATCAAACACTGAAATTCTCACTAGTATTTTATTAAAGTTCCAAATGATGTTATCCTGACAGCCCTAAATCAGTGATGATAAAAGCAGAAATATGGAAACCTTGACATTGTATAATCTCGCAAGTAAATAAGGATCGTGTCTTTACAACTTACCCATTACAAGTGCCACAGAGAACATTTTTGCTAAGTTGTAGTTTGGTGGTTTTCCCATTGTAAAGGTCTTCGAGGGACACCCTGTTGACAAAGTTTTGTAACACACACACACACACACACACACACACACACACACACACACACACACACACACACACACACACACACACACACACACACACACACACACACACACACACACACACACATTAACAGAAGTCTTAGTATAGAGGTTTAGGTTAGCCTTCTATCCAGCAGCCAGGGGATAGTGAATATGACAATATGTCAAACAGAAAACATTTTCACGACACAGTCTGTCATTAAATGTAAAGGTCCCAAAATATGGCCTTACTTCAGAGGATGGACCATGTCCTCTCCTCTCCGCCGACCTCCATTCCGACTGCGACTCCCTTGACCGCCCATGAAGCCAAAGAGGCCACCGCCAAAGATGTGGGAGAAAATGTCATCCATCCCTGCACCACCCCCACCTCCTTCCCGCAAGCCTTGCTCCCCATAGCGATCATACAGTTCCTTCTTCTCTGGATTGGTCAGCACTTCATATGCAAAGCTGATTTCTTTGAACTGTGTTTAATGGGAGAGATGAAGAATATAGCCAAAATTAACCAATGTGACCCATTAAAGAAAGTCCCTGCTTACCTTAGTGTATTTTACAATTATGTAAATGGGTGTGTTACGATATTGTGGATTGATGACCATCTAATTTATTTTCATCTTGGTATCTCCTGTATTCAGCTTTACACTTTTTTACTGGGTAGCAAAATAACTCCTCCCTATAACTCAAGCCCCTCAAAATATTTGGATGAGCGGCAAGTCTCATCTTGGATATGTAAATAAATACTAAATGATAGATGATGTATAAAATTCACAGTGGGCATGTGGTAATGCAGTTTGAGTAATTAATATTGAAGGCACAGTGGTACCACATAAATACAGAAATACAACATTCAAGAGTTCAGGAGGTATTGAGAAGGACTACCGCTTTAGGATATAAGCTATTCTGATGACGTGTGATTTTATTATTGATAGACCTGTACTGTCGTTGGGAAGGCAGTCTTATGAACAGACTGTGGGCTGGATGGGAGGGATCAGCCACAATCTTCCCGTTTCCTAGCTCTGGAGCTGTGTAGGTCCTTGATAGAGGGCAAGTGGCAACCAATGACCCCGAGTTGTGCGTACGACTCTTTGTAGTCTGGCCTTAGAGCAAGCAGGTCCAAGAGTCAGACCAGACAGTAATGGATGAGGTCAGGATGTGCTCTATGATACCCTGTAGAACTGAACCACAATGTGTAGGCAGAAGTGGAGTCTCTTCAGCTCAGATAAGAAGAACATCTGCTATTGCGCTTTCTTGACTAGGATGGTGATGTTTTCCCATTTTAGTGTGTTGGAGATAGTAGTACCCAGGAACTTGAAGGATTTCACCTCGGTGACAGTAGTGGCATTAATTGCCAGGGGGGAGTGGGTTGGGGCATCTTTGCAGTAGTCCATAATCATCTCTACTTTTTTAAGTGTTGAGCTCCAGCTTGTTGCTAGCACACCATGACACAAGGTGGTCAACCTCCCTCTGGTAGTTTGATTCATCGGTTAGTGACGAGGCCTACCACTGTGGTGTCATCTGCGAATTTGAGGATTTTACAGATTGGTCAACAGAGGTGCAGTCATTGGTGTACAGGGAGGATAGCACAAAGCCTTGCTGGGCACCCATGCTAACTGTGAGACAATCAGACAGGTAAGCGCTGATTCTTACATATGACCTCCTGTTGGCAAGAAAGCTTGTAATCCACCGACAGATGGAGGAGTCAATGCTCAGCTGGGTCAGTTTGCTATGGAGGAGGTCTGGGATAATGGTGTTGAAGGCTGAGCTGAAGTTCACAAACAGGACTCTGACATAAGTGTTGTTTGTCCAGGTGCTGCAGGATGTGGTGGAGCCCCATGTTTACAGCATCCTCTACTGAGCGATTGGACCTGTATACAAACTGCAAGGGCTCCATAAGATGTTCAGTGGAGGCTTTGAGGTAGGATAGGACCAGGCGTTCAAATGTTTCCATAACCATAGTAGTGAGTACAACCAGTCTGTAGTCGTTCAGACATGATGATTTTCCCTTTTAGGAATCGGGATAATGACAGCTGATTTGAAACAGACAAGGGACTCTGCATACGTTCAAGACTGGTTGAAAATGTCTGAAAAATTTAGCCAGCTCACTGGCACAGTATTTAAGGGCAGCAGGTGACACCATGCCTGGGCCTCGAACTTTGCGGGGGGTTTGTCTTTTAAAGAGGGACCGGACCTGATGCCCGGAGATGGAAAGTGGAGTGGTGAGTGTGAGGGGAGAGAGGCAGACTGAGCATGCAAGGTTGGGGGTTAGCTGAGGGGAGGTGAGAAGTGGAAGGGTGAGAAGTGATTGCTGGGGTAAATAGGGTAGGGGAGGATTCCTTTGGGATTTGAATCTTGCGTAGAACATTTAATTGTCCTGGGAATTTAGGGTCAATGGGGCTGGGCTTTGTCTATAACCTGTAGTGTCCTGTATGTGGGAGTCAGTTTAATCACTACATGTAATGGTCTCCGTTGCGGAGTAGTGCACAGGGGCTTGTACGGCACAACTCTGATGGTAGAATAGCAGTGATCAAGAGTCCATTCTCCTCTGGTGTGGCAATGTACCAGCTGGTGGTATTTCTGGAATTCGGACCTCAGATCAGTGTGGTTAAAATTACCCATGATGAATATAGGGGAATCTGTTCCGCTTAGAGTTGCTTCTTGCACTTGGTCATTTTTTCCTTGATTTAAACGTAGTTTACACACTTGAACCCTTTGAGGGGAAAGGCAAAATCTAACTACTGCTCCCTACCAGTGGTTGGTTACGGGCCAATACATTCGCAATACCCCTCTCTTTAAGCCAATCAAAACAGCTGTGCAATCCTTACCTTGTCGCCAGCATTTGGGTTCTTGTCTGGGTGATATTCTTTTGCCAGTTTCCGGTATGCCTAAATTGTACACATAACAAAATTCATTTAAGTGGCAACACAACAATTGGAATACAAACGCCGAAATGGCTCACGTACCGGCTTTTGTTCTCATGTCGCCTCGAAAACACTGACACAGGCGATGCCTCAGAAACTAACCGCTGGATGTAGCCGACAGGTAACCTGCTAGCAGCTTTAGCAATCTAGCTAAATTAGTTACTTTACATTGGGGCTTTTGAACTCACTAATTCACCAGGTTTGCCATTTAAATTAAAATGTTTTTAAGTTTGGGCAAAAGGTTAATTTGCCTGTTGTTGAATCCCCCTATGGTGAAACCTCTGTCGTCAAACTAACGCAGTTCAAAATGTCCGACGACTATTAGCAAGATAAACATGTGTTTGCTAATTAGCATTATCTTACATAGCTAACATTCATAAAAACATTCTTTATTGGAAAAACTGAAACGATACACCAAATGTTGACATTTACAAGGTATCTGGTGTTAGATAGCACAAACCATCGAAAACGAATCCCTGGTAGTATTGTCCCATTTGTCTAAAAGTAAATAAATAAATGTACCGGTTTCTAGGAGACAGAAGCTAGTAATGGTAACGTCATGTGTTTGTAAAAGCTTCTGACTGAGTAAGAGCTACGTCTCGTCACCCAATAAATTAGTTTCCTAAAACTCCCCTTAACAATACTAGTCATCCTTTCAACCATAATTGTGTCAGAAAATTATAGAAGTGTCCTAGACACGGTTAACACACAATACTGTGGCAATAGAAGCCTGGCGGTTGCCATCACCTTTGTCACGCTCATGGGACAAACAGCTAGGTTTAGCACCTAGCGTGGACTTGTTACGTTCTAACCTGCAAGCTAACACTACGTTCGCTTGCGTTACCTTACTGCGTTTTCGCAGGGTAAAGACACGAATGCGTATCCGACTATAGTGAGTAAAACCAATTACGGCCACACATGTTAGCCAAAGGCAGATAGTCGGTTGGCTAAGCAATATACAGGTTTTTTAATACCCTGAAACGTATTAGCGACAATTTTAACTACTAGGCCAGCTAGCCGAACAGGTTAGCTATGTCGTAGCTAAAATTAGCTGGATGCTCATAGCAACGCATTTCCTGCTCGTGTTATTATTAACGGCTCAAAATTGAACACAGAAATAAATCTCGGTTTAACTCACGCTCTCCTACGGTAAATAATTACCTTCTTCAGTTCATTCTCGGTGGCAGAAGGCGACACGCCAAGAATGTCATATAGTTTGGTGTCGACAACATTCGCCATGGTGTTAGTCAGGATAGTCCTTCGGCCGGGTAGAGGATAGGAGAAAGAAAAAGAGCCGGCGAACCGTTTCTTTTTCCTCTTCTTAGCCGCGCATTTCCGGCAGACGAGGCGCTCTGTGTCATGCTGCATTCCATTCAAAGTCCGAGATCGGAACTTTTCAATTTCAATTTAATGAACTCCAAGCGTTACAAGTGCACGACGCCAAACGTAAACAAAACCATGGTCGACCGTGATAAACTGGTGTTTTTAATGGGACGTATATAAACATTTGAATTGTCAGAAGTGCAGGAATAATTTTTGTATAGATATAACTTTCAGAGATTGTTCACCATAACCATCTACTTAATAACAATTGTCGACATATTTTGACATCAATTCACATGCAGAACAGGTTTTCCTGTATGGTAGTATGTATTGTTGTAATTAAATACGGGCAAAAATATACGTTACGTTGCCTTAGTTGATGGTTTACCACTAACACTGTGTGCCTCCATGGGTGCTCCCATTGTTGTGTGACGTCAGCCAACTGCTTCTCCATGAAGTCGGGGTAGATGGATTTGCCCCGAGTAGAACGCCGACTTTGAGTGGCGTTCCATTGTACTTTTTCTGGTGGAACGTTGGAAAAGCATGATTTCCGAGTTGTCTGGAACGCAGCATCACTGCTGCCTCATCCCGTTCGTTGGAGATTTACCGAGAAGTACAAGACATCTTATTTAAAATCCCCTTTTGAGTTTGCTAGTTCACACATTATCTGTTATAATTGCTACTGATAAGTAAAGCCTGTGACATTTCAGACTAAATTCGCAGTCTGACTTATTTGTTGTGTATGAGGTCAATCAGACAGTGGGATGGATGGATGGGTTACATTTATATAGCACTTTTCTAGCGGCAACAGCCACTCAAAGCGCTTAAATATAATGACTTTGTTTGAATATCATTAGTGTAGTCACAGCTGTTTAAGATGTGTTCAAGGCAGGGAAACACAACGATCCGTAATGCTTTTTGGGGGGAAAAAAGTCAGAGTATAGCAACATTCAGTCTATTTTTTCAGGTATTAAAAAGTTTGTTTTATTATAGTTAATTTGTAAAGAAAACCAATCACTGGAAAACCCAGTCAGTTGTCTCTTGGAGACTATGACAACAATTCATATTTGATGTAACTTTATTTACATTCCTTAGATGGATAAGTAAAGTCTGCGTGTAACAGAACAAAGGCAGTCTTATAAAGTGTCTTCTCCAGGTGTACAGATAAAGCTCTGTTGTTGACTGTTGTTTGACAGCAGAGGAATGTATGGGAGACTCACTGGGAGTAGCAAGTCCGTACACACTAATAGGAGAGATGGCATTGGTGGGATGAGAGCTGGAAGACACAAAATAAGAAGGGGAAGAACAGAAAACTGCCCTATAAGAGAGACTGTACTGTACTGTTTGGTGTGCAGCATGTCTGTTCATGAACATATATTAAAGTGTGACAATACTGTAAGAGATTTTTGTCTCACTCATTTAATGTCAGAGTGGAATTAAATAATTGCCACGACAGAGACCATGTGAATAGGTAATTAACTTTTGTAAGAAAACTAGATGAGCAAGGGCTTTGTATGTCCAAACCTGAAGTTTATCTCCAATTAAATGTATCTGCTTACTATTGCCTTTACTAAGAGAGATTGGGAGCTAAACAAACCAGGGTTAAATACACTAATACAACTATTATCACCAGTCAAACCTCCTTCCATGTATGATACATACCAACCAAAAGTTAACATGATACATCCATGCAACTCTTTCTCTCTCGCTCTCTCTCGCTCTCTCTCAGATTCAAATTTGCTTTTATTAGCATGACAAATATATATTTGTATTGCACAGCATTTTCACATAAAGGACAAAAGTTAACATTATATATCCATGGGACTCTCTCTCTCTCTCTCTCTCTCTCTCTCTCTCTCTCTCTCTCTCTCTCTCTCACACACACACACACACACACACACACACACGCCCATGTGTGCACATACACAACTATGGAGATAACTTCACCAGCAAATGAAAATTTAGAAATAAAAAAAAATCATTACCTTCCAAAAATTCACTATAAAGTACTGAGAGCGTCTGTCTATCTATCTATGTATCTATGTATCTATGTATCTATCTATCTATCTATCTATCTACCTAAATCATGATGTCAGACTGTGATTTGTGTCCATATCTCGATGACGAAAGCTTGACCTCTTTTTTTTTTTAATTAAATCTTAGTGCATTGTGTAGCTCAACTAGAATCCAGACTCTATGCTACAGTGGTTTTTCTGAAGCCATCCATGCATAATAGTAAATGAGAATGTAGGACAAAAATAAGAGATCTTTTGTTTCAAATCTGAGCTACTTTGTCATGTATACTTGCATGCCTTTGGTATGTCACAGAATAAAGCAAAGAAGCTTTGAAAAGAGATGAATTATTGCCTATTCTGCAAAGATGTTCCAAAATCGCCTGGACATATTTGTTGGTACCACTTCGAAAAGATAATAAATAATTGGATTATAGTGATATTTCAAACTAATTAGTTTCATTAATTAGTATTACACATCTCCAATCATGCAATCATTCATTCGGGCTATTTAAATGGAGAAAAGAAGTCACTGTGCAATTTGGTATAATTGTGTGCACCACACTGAACATGGACCAAAGAAAGCAAAGGATAGTTATCTGAGGAGGTCAGAAAAGAAATAATAGACAAGCATGGCAAAGGTTAAGGCTACACGACCATCTTCAATCAACTTGATGTTCCTGTGACATCAGTTGCAAATATTATTAAGACAGTTAATGTCCATGAAACTGTAGCCAACCTCCCTGGGCACGGCCACAAGAGGACGATCGACCCCAGATTGAACAGGAGAGTGTGAATGGTAGAAAAAGAACCAAGGATAACTGCCAAAGAGAGACAAGCTGTAATCTAAGGTACAACATATGTAATCTTAGCATAGATGGCCTCTTCTGTCACAAACATTCCCAAATCCTCTGTGAATAGTACACATGGCAATTGAAACTGTAGCTAATGCTCACGCCCATATTTACACATGAAACTGCTAGTTGGTTTCACTTGTTATGCAACTGTATTGTTTATAAGGGTGGAGATACCTGCAGTCAGTTTAGACTGAAGAGGTCACTTAGATGATGAATTGTTTCACTCTCAAACGTTGTATCCAGATGAACTGATTCAACCTTCTTTGATTTTCATACCTGGATTATTGCGTATGCATCAAAATATTTTGAAGCCTAATGTTTGGCTTTAGTTTAGTCCATTGTTGGAGCCAGAAAATCCAAGTTTTTAGCAACAAGATGGACCACATAATAGGTGAAGCCAGACTGGGACTTCGGTGGCAGACATGTTGACAGACCTGTCAATCAAGGCCCACATGCCCCTAACATGGCAAATTTTTTAATCCTTAATATCTTCTCAACCAAACATAATTTTAACCACATTCACACTGTTCTAGACTCTAAATTAACAATTAAGACCTCGACTTGTTGTAGAAAATATTTATTGCATTTGCATTTGTAGGCAGAAGTGTGGAATTCTTTTACTGACTTGCTTACATACGATCAAAAGTTTTTTGGGACCAGCCACAGAGTAGTTAGATGGGAACTGCAACTTAAAGCACTTCTGCATTGGGTTCAACTTCCACTCCCAGTGGTTGCCGCCATGTGTCCCTTTTTTTTAAGCTTAAAGGTTTACAAGCAGCTGAGTCATAGACAACCAGAACATTAGAATTGCTGTTTTTAACCTTATTTGAATGTGCTTTATCTTAACCACATGCATTGCTTTAAACAGGCCTATTGCAGTATACAAAAGGTGCAGGATATGGTACTCTTTGAGTGAGTTTTTAGTGTATGCGCATTTGTTTTTGTGTTTGTATGTATGTGTGAGTGTGACAGGGGGAAAGAGACAGGGAGGGCAAGATAGGTATTCAAGGATGTTGCATTAACTTTGCTAATTGAGTGCGATTCATTTAACAGATTTTGAATCAGCACACTGCTAACTCGAGTACTTACAGTTGGACTAATCATAGTCAAATAATTGGATTTAAACTGCCCTTGTCCAGTAAACTCTGTCCTATAAAGAAAATAAGAGTTGGGCAAAATACACTTTTTTGATTTGGCTTTAAGTCAAAAACCATTTGATCAGCTGTATTCTTTTTATTGGCAACATTTTCAGAAAAATGAAATTCACAAGCTGCCTTTTTTCATGGTGCTGAGTAGTTTGTGTCACCTTAATGCTTCCCTCTCTCTTATCTTAGCTGCTGCTGCTTCCATCAGACTTTCTTTTTATTTTAATGAAATGCAAAGCCCACACAGGGAGGGGTGGATAAGCTCTAGTTTAATTCAACATAATGAAATTATACAACCAGTGACTAAAGTCATAAAATGAGGCCCACATAGGCTACATGCCTGTTTCTTTTAGGGAAACAGGTTGTGCTTGTTTTACACACTCAGTTTAGGTGAAGGGGGTGGGATGGTGTTTTTCTCCTGGAGTAGTGGGGTAGGAGGAGTTAACCCTTTGAGTCAGTCCAGATTTTGCAGCTAAACACTCCGGAAATCGACACTCCTATCCTGTTGCTGTACAGCTCACAAAACAAACAGAGAAAAACAAAATCTTTCCATTTTATTTCTTAGTAAAATAACACTCTTTGTGAAACAAGACTGCTTGCAGCCAAATCTTATTTCTGTGTCAGTGTGAGGTAACCATGACAACTATATCATCATCACATCTTTTTCATCATCATCAATAACAACCCCCTCATTGTCATCACCACTCTGTTACCATCACATCATGTAAAAGTCCCTTAGAAAATCATTGGACCAACAATTGAAAGATTAAAGAGTTAAAAGCCAAGCAACATCATGAGGCAGGATATACATTGGTTTTAATAATATGGTACACAGACAAAAATAAAGACTCAAATAAATTATTAGAAGACACATTATATATCATATATCTGTGCATTACAGGTGAATAAATGTAAAAATGCAGTCTAGGACATCCAACTGTCTTTACCTATACCTGCATGTGAGTATTGTCTCTGTCTTCTAGGCAACCATACAGAGAGGGCCTGGGCCTTCATGTGCAAACCCTCTCTTAATATATATGACTAATGAGAGGGGAGCGATTAAATGGTACTGAGACTGGAGAGAAGAGCACCTTCCCTCCATCTACATCCATCAGGATGTAATCATTTGAAGGGATGAAGTCATTTGTTTCCTTAACTCTTCCCTGCTGGTTCTTCGCTTCTTGTCTTCGATACCTTCTTGGGTAAAGCCAGGAGAGAAGAACCCAAATGGTGCCCACCGCACTCACTCGAAAGTGAGGTGTGAGTAGAGAACAGAAGAAATCTCCTTCCTCCTCCTCTTCACTCACCTCACCTGTTTGTCCTCTCTTTTTCAGCTTAATAAGTAAGATGGGAGATCTCTCTGCATTGCTCTCTTCTCCCCATTCTCTTCTCCATCTAGAAGTCCATAGACATGGAGCGCTGTTGCGGGTCGACCACACTGACATTGTTACGAGCTTTGTTGCCACGGACACTGAGGGTTCCACAGCCGCCGGCCATTGGGCCTCCGATGCCACCTGCAATGCCACTAGCCCCCCCCAAACCCACTGGCCCTCCCAGCCCCATTGCCCCGCCCATCCCCACAGCACCTCCCATTCCTACTGCTCCTCCGATCCCTCCTACTCCCGCTGCTCCTCCAATGGCTCCTCCTCCTGCTGTCGTTCCGCCCCCTCCCCCCACGCTTCCCCCGCCACCGCGGACATAGATCTCGCAAGGGATCTCTTCCATGACGCGGTCCTCAATGACTTGCTGGTCACAGTCGTGAGTCTGTGAGTGCTGCTTGTAGCCATAGCAGCCTTTCTTGTAGCTGGCCGTGGAGTTGAACGTTTTCATGGGTGGTGGTTTGGAGAAGTCGTTGTGGTAGGACAGCTCCATGGAGCTCAGGGTGGTGCGGCTGTGCTTCATGCTGCCACCGCCGGTGGCAACCGAGGCCTGCGAGCCACAGTGGTGCTCATGAACACAGCGGGACATGGTGGAGGAGCGCCGCAGCTTTTGGAAGCTGTCCAGCTCTTCAGATAGGTCAGCCAGGTCTGAGGAGATCTCCTTATCACGTAGGGAGAAGAGCTCATAGTGGGGTGGGTCAAAGACCTCCTGGAAGCCTGCCTTGTTGAAAACGCCGGGCCGCCGGGCCACCACCTGTAAAAAAGAACAACAAGCAAGTGCACAGAGGAATATCACTGATAAACATCCAAATATGCAGTTTTCACTGTAATGTGACCCTGTAAAACAAATAGTGAAACACTTCCGCCGATGGAATACACTGTGAAGACATGAAAACAGTATAATAATGAGACTGAAATTCACCGTTGAAGGACTTGTTACCTTCTTCCTCGGTTGCTTCATCTGGACCAGGATGGAGATGATAAGGAGAACCAAAACGACGCCTGAGGAGACACCTATGACGGTGCCATGGGTTTTGGTGATCTGATGGAATAATCCTGTTGAACGCTTCTCTGCAGGGAAGAACACAGTAGAGGAGAAAAGGGTTGATAAAGGAAGGGAGGGAAAGAGTGGAGAAGTGAAATGAAAAGAGGAGAATGCAAACAGGAGAAAAAAGAGAGGAGAGAAAGCCATAAAGGTGGAAAAAGAAAATATAAAGCTTTTATTCCATTTAATTTAAAACAGCACTGCCCAGCTGTCAAAAAGAAAAGAGGATAACCTTACTCTCACCTTTACAGTGGTTTTCGTCCCAAGGGTAGACACAGTTCTGGACCCCATTGCACACCAGGGAGTTGTTAATGCACATATTACTGTGGCAGAAGAATGTGTTGCTTGAGCAGGGTGCTGAAGGCAAAGCACAGAGATAATGGAATTAAAAAAAAAATTAAAAACCACAACAACTGGCTGCCCACTAGAGCTGAATAGAGGATGAATGAGCATTTCAAAAGGACCCAAGGCTGTAAGTGTCCGATTCCATGGAAATGAGAAAATAAACAAAGACAGCCTCTATTGTAGGACCAGATAAAGGGTAGTAGCCATAGATCACTCTTGACATTATTTCTCTGACAGGGACCGTCCTGCACAAGCCCGTATATGATTATTTTCTCTCTAGTCACAAGGCGGAGTCATGACTAGTGGTGGAGATGGGTGCTTCAGTGAGTTACAGCATCCATGTCATCGAGGGAGTGGGAGCTACGGTGATGTTGGCGGGGTAGAGGCAGCCAGCCAGGAGTAAAAGGGAGTCAGAGGTGGAGTGAGAGGGGCAGAGAGGAGGTAAGGGTAAATCAGTGACAGAAGGAGAGTAGGAGGTAAGGAAATGATGGAAGGGGAGGCCGGGTATAAAGGACAGTGCAGGAGATGGGTTAGGACAGGAACAGATACTTCCAGGCTGTCGCAAGGTGCAGATGGTCGGGCAGGTGCCACGAGACTCCTCACATTAGACTGACTGTTTGAGTAAAATGGACGAGACAAAGTGATGGTGATCAAAGCAGACTGCTGGGCTCAGGAGGCGGATGCACTACCAGACAGAAGCAAAAGGTTAAATTTGGGAAAGAGTTCCCAGCACGGGCAGAGGGCTTGGAAACAGTGAGGCTGTGGTTTAGGCCAGATAGCAAAGTCACACTTGCAAGCAATTCACCAAATGACCAATTTGTCTCCATTCATTTCTTATGGAACATGAATAATCATGGCCAAAGGCATTGTGGGGTAGCAGGCAGTGTGAAGCTGGCTTGTGATGTGACAAAAGGGGAGGTTCAAAAGTTCGATTTTTCCTAACTTTATGCAAATGTATGCTGTGTTCGCATTTTCAGAACCAGTCACATTCATCTAAAAATACAGCACAGGCCTTTCTGTAAGGTACAACCAGGACTCTTGAGGAGAAAAATTCCAGTCTGAGTTTCAGGATTCCCTGAACCACACAATCCATCTCTTTCTTACAGAAACACCCAGAGAGGAGATGCTGCATGGAGAACGGTAGAATTTGTCAGTTTCTCTAGTGTTGTACAAACAAATTTGATGAGTTGAACAAAACACAAGATAAATTGTTTGCTAGTTATTGGTTTCTTGTTTGCTAGTTATAAAACACTGAAATTCCCATAAACAGATGGAAAGAGATGAACATGAAAAAAACACAGGGATTCATTAATTGCAAGTGTGGCTTCACTCCAAGACTGAAACTTGCCCACAGGGAAAAAAACAAATCAAAACTATCCTGTTCATGGTAGTCTTTTCCTCATATCTTCAGAAATACAGCACCCATAACTTTGGGAGTAACTGCATTCTTTTGCTGCCTGGTTTCTACCCTCGTAGCTCACTCTCCAAAAAAGGACTCTGCAGAAAGTCTTTTGTTGCTAGACAGCATTAGCGGCGATGACACTATTTTATCTGTACTGAGTTAATTAGGCGACAATTTTAGTTTTCAATATTCTTTTCCTCTGGGTACAGGTTTATCAGAGTGTAAATGTGAAATGGCGAAAACAAAGGGTTACCTACAAAATAACCTGGTCAGTAGGTGGAAAGCACAGAAAGACCTGAGTCTGCTGATGGCCGCAGATTAGAAACTGCAGCAAAAGCGAAGCTTTTTGGCCTGTAGTGGAAAGAACCTGCATCGACAGATTCCCGAGGTGGCCCCCTGCACTAATTCTGACCCTCCGTCTCACTCCTACCAAATCCCCTGCACAAACACAGTACAACTCTGTCCTCCTTCATGCACACAAACCTGAGCCAAGCACAGACATTCAGATATATGCATAAATGCACATGCAGACATATGCTCACATGAACACACAAACTCTCATTCCCAGCTTATATCATTGCTGAAACAGATATCACACCCTCTCCTCCTCCCCGCTCCAATATTTTTGATGTTGAGGACTGTACTCTCTTCACATTCAATGCAGAACCCTCTGAACCCTCACACACCCCTCCTCTGCCTCAGGTTAACATTAAAGAGTGAGTGAACATTGTGAGAATGTGTGTGTGTGTGTGTGTGTGTGTGCATGCGTGTGTGTGTGTTTCAGTGTCCTTCCCTTTCGTATGAGTGCATGGAAGGGTGTGGCTCCCCTAACACCGAGCTAGCTTCCAAACCCATTAGTCGTTTCTCGCCTCTAAAACGCTGCCTCTCAGAAGGTGTCAGCCCTGCTTTATATCCACCCCTCTCCCTCTCACATCCCCTTTGCAGTCCCGAAGGATGACCCCCGGCTACAGCGCCTAGCTCACCGAAAGAACTAATAGTGCAAAAAACAAGCCAAGGCCAGGTCTGCTGGTATAACGTGTTTTTGTGTGGGCATGCAGCGGTGGTACAAGCATGCACCTGTGTGCATTTGTGTGTGAATGTGTGCATGCCCCATGTTTGTGCCCATGTGAGTATATTTACCCAAGCTTTGTTATAATATGTGTTTCGTGTGTGACAGGGCGTTAGTACACATTAGAGTAGACAGATCAAAAGTAGCAAAAGTCTCATCCGCTGTCTGACAAAGATGACTGTATTGGCTCCCCTTGACCTGTGTGTAAACTCTCAGCCAGTTGCTGACTCCGACCAAATAAAGTTTGGAGTTATTTAAAGGACTTAAGACTTCACTCAGATAAACCGTGTGATCAGAATTAATGAGGACCCAAACGATCTTAAGAGCTCTCAGGGGGATGAAAATAAAACTTACCGAATTTAAAAGGCCATTAAGTTCTGACTTCACCGGTTATGGGTTTTGCAGAGGAAAACAACATTAGCATTCAACCGAGGTTCAGGGAGTAGGCAGGAGAAAGCAACAGTTAATATCACAGTCTATTCAGGCATTTAATTAAAATATGACAGTGTGCTAACAGAACAACTGTTCCATGCATGGCAATTCCCGTTAACACATTACAGGCAACCTTTAGTAGCATCTGTTTAAAAACTTTCTTGCCCTTTAAAAACTATAAGGCTTTACAAATAATTGCTTCCAGTAACCTGTAAACCATATTCAGCATTTCCATTCTTCAAGACGAACAGATATACTCCTGTTTTCCTGTCATGAGTGACCTATACTGGGCAGAGTGCTTTGTTGTGAGCCGCATATTAAGAACTTTGATGATTTTGGTTCTTCAGAAAGGGCTGGGGAAAATAATTGGCTTTCTTGTATCTGCATGTTAAATGTGGCCCAATATAATTTATCTTATGTTGCTGAAATGGCACTTGACTGTCCATTAGTGACTAGTGAGGCAAACACAATGTAGGAACTATCAGATCAGCTCTGTGTTTATAAGTGAGTGTGTGTGTGTGTGTGTGTGTGCGTGCGTGCATCTGTGTGTGTGTGTGCACATGTCATGTGTGTGCACATGTGTGTGCATGCATATGTGCACATCATTTAGGTTTGAGAGGACAGATAATATCGTGGCTGGTAAGTCGTGACAACTTCTTTATTAGTTCCATCCGGTATGTTTTCGTGTGAAGAAATATTTTACGGATACTTTGCAAAGATTTTCACGTACGTATTTTCTACAACCTACAATACTTTAAACATACTGTATGACAATAAACTTTTGATTTACTCATTCACTGTTAAGTTTGTTGCTGTGCCCTTTATTCATCTCCGCTTATAATTTTCTGGGTCATAAAGTATCTTGCACCCTTTCCAATACTTTGTAAGGTTCCAACACACCTCTCCTGCGGACAGGTGCATGTCACAATATATGGCAGAAGAGCAGCACAGACAACTGCTGACAGGGTAGCTATGGAAAACAAGGATGGCAGTAAAAGATAAGTGGGCACACATAATTATTCAGGCATTCAGATATGAGCAGTTGGCCTAAATGGCCATGGGCAATGTTCTGCATCCCTGAAACTGGGAATCTTTGCATTGTTTGCAGATAGCTGATGAGGGCCAAGTCTACCTCTATCGCCTCCTCACTCCACACAGGACATCTGTGTTTGCTTAATGAAAAAACAATAAGGCTTAGGGGTGAGGGCTGAGGCCAGGTTTTGTTTTTGGCCTGATTGAGGTTCCTTATTCGGCTTTGCTTGCATGGAGGCTGGAGGCTTACATAGCGTTTTTTCCCCTCTTTTATTTATTTGTTTGCGTATTTATTTGTGTATTTACTTATTCATTTTTTGTTGCATTTTGCACTTTTATTAGACAGTGACAGTCGAGAGAGACGGGAAAGAAAGGGGAGAGAGAGGGGATGACATGCAGCAAAGGGCCTGGGCTGGACTCGAACCCAGGCCACTGTGGCGAGGACCCAGCCACACGTGCGCCACCAGGTGAGCCACTGGGGCACCCCCTTAAAGAAATTTTTTAAGAATATGACTGTGAAGCAAAGGAGATGCAGTTTGAACTGGCCTTCAAGTTTTGATCCAACTGAGGACTGTTAAACATCATCCCCCAGTATCAGTGTGATCTGTCCCTTTCTCATCTTTAAACTAGAAGAGTGCACTCAGTAGAGTGCAGATCCCTGCCACGTGTATCTCCCTGTCTCCAGAGCTGGGACTTGGTGACAAACTAGCTGAGGAGTTAGCACTCGGTTGCAGTATACTAAAGGTTTTTCAAAGGGTTTGAATCACTGCAACCATGAGAGGTCCTTGATCATACAATCATAAATGTGCACAAACATTATTAGGCTGACAGGCCCAGTAGTAGGAGAGATTAGCAGCGGACAGATACATGCACACACAGACTGCAAAAAAAACCAGTGTTTTTCCTGACATTATAAGACTTTTGCGCAACGCCCAAGTTGATTGAACGTGAAATATGGAAGAAAAAAAAAGGGTTTTATATGCAGCACTCAAGGCAAAAGAGCTACCTAATAAAAATATTTTGCCTGTCAGTCTGTGGATGTGCAGCCTTCTAGGCAGACTCATGTGACCAAGTCCAATATGAACTTGCACTTTCCAAAAAGAAAAAGTTTGCTATGCAACCATTTTGGTCTAACCAGGGCCATCATAGGAGGGATGTGAGGTCCCGTGTGAACTTGACGTGCAAGGCCCTGCTCAGTGACATGCATGCACATGAATCACGGTCACACACACATAGCTATTCTACTTCTACTGCACACAACTATTCTTGCTAGTTCTACTGCATGCAGTGATTCTAGTTCTTTACTGCACGCAACTATTATCGTTCTATGTTACACGCAACTATTCTAGTTCTACTGCACGCGTAATCTCAGTGCAATACATTTTTAACAAGTAGAATAATGCAGTAGCATCATGCACTTACTCTCAGCAATGACTTTTTACTATTATAGTCTTTCAAAGGGGAAAAAAATCAACTGTAAAACTATTGGCATTACATCATCAAGTCAGCTCAGCTGTCACTTTATTTTGGCATGTTGAGGTATGACAGTATATTACAATTCAATATTTCGGGTCTATAGTTTATATTTCATTCAGATGTTGGATCATTTGTCAGACCGGTCATTACACATAGCTTACGGTCACCATCACATTTACCTGCTAGCTTTGGACACCTGCTCAGCCACCACATATCTGGAAGTGTTGACAAATTTATCCAGCAATCTTTGCAGTAACTTATAAAATGTTTTCTTCTTTTTAATTTTTTCCTTTTCTCAGCACCCGACTTGTGTTTAAGAAATCGGTCACACTTTTGCAGCCGACATCGGTTCCCCTTCTTCCTCGCAGTGAGCAGCGAGCCAGAGCATGTGCTACATAACGACACAATAATTTTTAGATTTTTATAATTTGTTAGATTTTTTTCATGTGACACCGAGTATGCATAATGGAATAGATGCACAGGAATTTAATTATAGAAGCATGTTGGGTCAGTCAAGAACAGTCATTAAAAAATTATAGCTATATTTGAAAAAAAGAAACAAAAAACAAAAACACTGCAGGACTGCAGGCCACCCGCGAGCCCCTAGAGGTGCGAGGCCGTGCGATGGTTCTGGGTCTAACCTTAACCTTGTCTTTATTTTCATAGTATAGTAAAGCTGGGTAAACCGTTTACGATCACGCATGCACGACTCACATCTACAGTTAACTCAGATCGGGCAGTGACAAGAATATACAACACTTCCTGTTTTGACTGCAACCTACAGAAAGTTGTTTCTTTATAACTTCCACATTTTTATTATCAAAATTCTATTAACTTTTGATCATGTCGCTGCCCAATCTGAGTTAACAGTAGATGTGAGTCACACATGCACGAGTGTAAATGGATTGCCCAGCTTTATTATATTATGAAAATAAAATGAAAATAAAGACAGAAGTTATTATTTTTGGTTCATCCAGTGTTCCTCCAGTTCTACTGTGCTGAGTTCAGCAGAGAATGATTTGCTGACTTGCAAAATATGATTGACTGCTCATTTACTTTCAAGACTCATATCCAAGTACATAATGTTTTGAGACTGTCGCTGCCCGATCGAAGTCAACCGTAGATGTGTTGCTGTTACGGCCACGGGTGTGTCCGTATAGTTTTGTGTTGCCTCCTGTATCACTCTGACTCTACATTCAGGTATCTGCCAGGTGCTCCTCATCACCTAATCAACCGGTCAACGAATCATCCAATTTTCATCAGCTGTGCAGTCTCCCATTTAAACCCCCACATGTCTTCAGCTCACCGGCCAGCTAGTTTAGTTTGTGTGATGTAGTTACTTTGTGTTTGTAACGTCTGGCCCGTTTTTGGTTTAGTTTGCATTGTGACTATTTTGAGTTATGTTTAGTTGTTTAGCTCTTTTGGGCGAGGGGATCAAGGTAAGATGCCCATGGGCAAACACCCCATCACGTAGCTTACCTCTGTTAGACACACTAGGTTAGCAGCGGTTGCCACCTTTTTGTCTTTAGGTTTGGTGCTTTTCAGCACTGTCAAGGGTGGGTTACTTTTGTTAATAGTTTGTTTTGGCAACCGTTCGGTTCCCTTGTCCTGTCATTGTTAATAAATATATTTATTATATCTATACGTTTATGTCTCACTGTGTTGCACCCTCACCTCACTGTTACTCAGTACACTAATAGTTGCACCCTCTCCAGACCAAGGGTCGTAACAGTTGTGCATGTATGTACACGGCTGACTGATCGGGGAGCAACAGAGGGCAGCGTTGGTCGAGCAAGCTAGAGAATGATGAGAGGGAGTGGCGATAACAAGTACAGGCCCACCACATCAGGCCCAATAGTATGCAAGATTAGCCGTAGACAGATACACACACAAACACAGACACACGACCAAACACAATATTCCCTCCAGGCGACTGCCTGTCGGGGATAAAAATGTTCAAATATAGGACATTGTGGTGGGTGAGTCTGTCTGACATGCACATACAATATGAGCAGGAGTAGGTGGTTTGGATCAGACTGCCATCTCTCTGATCAGTGGGGGCGGTATTATTCATACTTTTTTTTACATGTGTGATGTGTCTTTGGGCAAATGTATTTTCATATGTAAGCTTTCAGGACCAGACACTTGTGAGAGAATTCAGTTAGTAGGGACACAATGTTAGTCTATTTCTTACAGGAAATGCAAATATGATCATATTTGCACAGAAATGTTAAGATTTAAGGGTGGCACGGTGGCGCAGTGGTTAGCTCTGACGCCTCAAAGCAAGAAGGTCCTGGATTCAAGCCCTGGGGTAGTTCAACCTTGGTGGGTCATCCCAGGTTGTCCTCTGTGTGGAGTTTGCATGTTCTCCCTGTATCTGCGTGGGTTTCCTCCCACAGTCCAAAGACATGTAAGTCAGGTGAATTGGCGGTACTAAATTATCCCTAGGAATGGAGGGGGGCATGTGATGGCCTGGCGGCCTGTCCAAGGTGTCTCCCCGTGACCCTGAGAGCAGGATAAGCGGTTAAGATAATGGATAATGGATGGATGTTAAGATTTAATCCTTCCTGAATCCTGAAAGATTCTCTTTCATTGAAATGAGGCCAGTTTGCTTAGGTCATTTTTTCACTCAAAAAACTTAAAAAAGTGTGCGGGTAGTCTTTAAGCAAAACTATATGGGCCCCTAGCAAACTGACCTGAAGACAACTGCATGAAATTCAGTTTTGCCGTTAAAGTTTAAAGACAAAAAGAAAGCTGCACTTACGGTCGACGAATGCGGTGAAGAGCATGCGGAAGCGGCTGAGGCGACTCTTTTCATCAGCCCACATGCGCACCACGCCGACCCCGTTGTCTAGCATGACATCATTGGCCACAGTGCTGCAGAACTTGGCCTTGAGGTTTTCGATGGCACTGCTGCCGTCATACACTGCCACGAAGTTCTTCTTGCACTCGTTGGAATGCTCCATCTGGTACTCCATGAAGCGCAGGTAGATCTGGAGACAGAGAGCGATTACAGGCCGTTCTGTTACTCTGTGCTCCGTTACATCATCTAATGCCTCTCTCATGGGTGAAACATTTACATGAATGAGAACAAGAAGCAGGGAGCAGCCTTTATGTTGTGCTGTTCTGTACTGAATGGAAATAGAAAATGAATAAAGCAGGCAGATTGTGAACTAGATATTAGAATCACAGGTATTTAATAAAAAATGAATCAAATCAAACAGAGTGAAACAATAGAAACATTACATCACTGTTAGTAGGTATAAACCAAATGAACATACTGTATACTCTCTGCCTTAAGTGTATGAGTTGCTGCAAGTTAGATGCTGCAAACAAACAAAAACATCTATCTGCTGCACACCACTGACCCTTCTCTGTTGAACAGTTTTGTATGAGACCAATTAGACATCACAAAGCAATAAAAGAAAATTCCCTAGCTCTGCGCAAATCTAATCTTGGAGTTGCTCTGGCTACCCAGAAACAATGAGATCAGCTTGGGCCACATAAGGCTGAAATTAACTCTGGCATATTCAGCTCACAGCCACCTGTAAGATGCAGCAGCTGTAAGTAGCAGCTTTCATCCGTTCCTCCTCTTGGTGCTGATTCTGCTGTATTCTGCATTATAAGTCAAGACAAGATAAATTATTCTTCTATATTGTGCATCAGCGAGGAGACTCAAAACTGTGCTATACTACAGCCCTAAAGCTGTTAAAGAAACACAATATAAAAATAAAATAACACAACTACTCTGCATGTATGCATTTACATACAAATGAAGTTATTTGTACGTTGTGCTTCGGATCAAATGTTCCCGGATATTGTCTCTGTGTATATTTGTGTGAGTGCATGCTTTTTTGTGTGTCCTATGATGAGCAACAGAGTAACCTGCATCACTGTTTTGTGCCCCAGAATGTTAATAGTTTTGTATGTGGACATTGTGTTAAATGTGTGAGGGTGCTCATGTCTCTTTGTCTGTGTGTGTGTATTTGTGTTTATTGTGGTTAATGAGTTGATTGGGTGTGCGGTGATGACCCATATAGCCATTAGAGATAAGCAGTGCAGCAGGTGAGCTGAAAGTCAATATTGTGCAGAATCACTGGATCCAGAGGATTTATGGTGCTGTCATTGGCTTTTGTTATACATATATATTATATTGCAATCTCAATGGTACTTTTAAGATCCTATCATGAATATTTCATATTATGAGAACCTGTCACACATTATGCCTCTCCTGGGGATATTCTAATCTTCTATTTAATGTGTGTTTGTGTCTCCCTCTACCTCTCACTTTCCTTCTATGTATGTATGTATGTATGTATGTATGTATGTATGTATGTATGTATGTGTCTGTCTATCTATCTATCTATCTATCTATCTATCTATCCATCTATCATACTCACTGCAAAAAAGCTAAGGTATTTTATCTTGTTTTAAGTCTCATTATACTTATTTAATGATAATTGCTAGTAGCATTTTCATACCCCCACTGACTGATAGTATTGCTTCTTTCAAGAAAGTGTGCTAGGTTTCATGATTAAAAACTTGTTATAAGGGATTTTCATTAAATAGGAAAATAAATGTTATACAAATTAACTTGATTTAATATAATCTTTCTTTTTTTTTTTTTAGAGTAAATGTCCTGAAACAACTTCTGTTATCATGAAACAAGTGCACTTTCTTGAAACGGGCAATAATATCCTCCAGTGGGGAAAGAAAATTTTACTAACAATAAAATAAGCTTTATGAAACTTGAAACAAAATGAAATACATTCAAAAGCTTGTCTTTTTTGCAGTGCTGTCTGTCTGTGTGTTTGCAATATGAGTCACTTCTCAAAGCCTTACGCAACAGTGAATTCAGACCAGGTTCTTGCACCAATCATTTGCCCTACTACTACTACTACTTTTGGCTGCTCCCATTAGGGGTCGCCACAGCGGATCATCCGTTTCCATTTCTTCCTGTCTTCCGCATCTTCCTCTGTCACACCAGCCACCTGCATGTCTTCCCTCACCACATCAATAAACCTCCTCTTAGGCCTTCCTCTTTTCCTCTTCCCTGGCAACTCCATATTCAGCATCCTTCTCCCAATATACCCATCACCTCTCCTCCACACCAGTGGTGTAGTACTCGAGTCCAGGACTCGGACTCGAGTCCGACTCGAGTCCTGATTTTCATGACTCGTGACTCGACTTGGACTTGAGCACTGATGACTCGGACTTGGACTCGCAAATTTACTGCATTCAGACTCGGAAGTTGGAGACCCGGACTCTGACTTTTTAATTGATAAAGACTGTTTTTGTTAGATTTTTTTAAATAATAGGCCCTATTAAAATATATTGATAGCTATATTAATACAGTACCATTATTCAATTTCGTGTAAGGGCAGGCACGTGTGTTCCACCTACATGCGGATTCACGTGGCGTGCATACCGTCATGTTCAGTAGCGCGAAGATGCCTAAAGAGACGCCCCGAATTGTGCTCTTTGCTTACACAGATTTTACAACAAATTCCAGCAAGATCACTGCTAGATGGTCGATATGTAAACGAACTATTGAGGAGAAGACCGGGACAACCTCAAACTTCAACAGATATCTGTCAAGGATGCACCCAGAAAAGTAAGTGATATGCAGTCAGTTGATGATATGGTTGGTGATCAGTTAACGTTAGCTAGCTAGCTATCTAGCTACGGTAACAATAGCCTCTGAAATAACTCAACCACTGGCCCAAGATGTTCGGTTAGGTGGTGTGGGTATATCATATCACTAGAACCAAGTGAGATTGTATAGGTAAGTTAAGTAACGTTACTGTTAGAATGCTAATGCAGCATTGCACAGAAAAGTCACAGTACGGTTCGCTTTCGGTACGAGCGTGCCATCGATCTCACTAATGAATTGGTAAGTAACACGCAGCGTCTTGGTGTTATAGGGAGATTAAAACTGATTTTTCTTATTTATCATTTAGCTAATTACCAAGTAGCATACACTTAACGGAAAAAACACACCACTCTGAACTACCGTGTTAGCATTAATCTTAACTAGCAATAACAAATCCGCACATTGCAGGTCTCCGCCATGAATATTCTCCAAGTGCGGAGAAGGAAGAAGTCTAGCCTATATGCATCCACAAATAATGTTGATAAAATGTGCACAACTTTACGATGCAAATAAAAATAATTGTAGGCTATTACTCGCTAAATGGACTAATTGAAGAAAGCTAATGTGGATGCCGCCACTGGTTTTCTTGAGAGCTGGAGACGGTACGAGATTTGACGGATGTGGCATTTCCCCCCCCCCCCGATGTACCGAAAACTACCGAACCGTATCGTACCGAACCGTATCGTGATTGGTGACACCGCATAGGCTACTGTAAATATGGGGATATTTTTCTTTGCATATATGCAGCATTGGGTGTGCCAAATTCTAAAAATAGACACGCGCGACGTAGCTTTTGAACAGTACTATGAACAGGCTCTGTCTTCTAACAAAATCACATCCTCCCTGACCCATACAGAATAAACATACAGACTCACGGAGGATAGAGAGTTAAAGCTCAGCTAGGTAGCATGTAACATACTTAAATCAATAATTAAATGACTGGGTTTTGCTAATTAATCCCTGTCCTGTTAGTCTCATAAATTATGTATCTTTTCTCATACTTTTCATTTATCCAGCTAGCTTACATTAGTTAATCTACTAATATGGTAATGTTAGTTATATAGATAACTAAATATGTAACTTAACTGGTTATGATTCAAACAACTATGTGTATAATGTGTAACATTTGTATTGTTATTGCATATTGTTATAGCTATAACGTTACACATTTTTTGCTGTGAGAAAGATTACTTGAAACAGTTTGGCATCAGCAAGCTAAAGTGTGTATCCTATCTTCCCCTAGGTTCTAAGAATACCGTGCCTCCACTGCTTCAGATGTGATGCCAGCTGCTTCAGGTCAGAAGACTATCACATCATTTTTAAATGATGGACAGCAAAGGATGTACGACCTCAAACATCCACGTCAGAAGGCTATAAGTGATGCCCTTGTAAAAGATCTAATCATTAAGTGCTGCTTGCCACTCTCCATCATTGACAACGAGGACTTCAAGCACTTCCTGCATGTCCTGGACCCTCAGTACCGGCCCATAGCAAGATCCACAATTTCCTCTGTGACCATTCCAGGAATGGTGGAAGTCAAGAAAGAACAGATAAAGAGCCAGCTGGCAGAAGCATCGAGTGTTGCTGTTACCACAGACATTTGGAGTGATCGAAAGCTGCGGTCATTCCTTGGAGTGACAGCACACACAGTGGCAATGGACAAAAAAAAAACAGGAACTCAGTCTTCAGTCATATCTTCTTTCCTGCAAAAGAGTGCATGGGAAACACTCAGGAGAGAAGATTGCAATGATGTTTGAAAGCTGTGCTGAAGAATACCTGATTAAGGACAAGATCAACTTTGTCATAACTGACAATGCATCCAACATGAGAAAAGCTTTCCAGGCCAGCTTTCCCCTAGAGCAGGGGTCAGGAACCTTTTTGACTGGGAGAGCCATAAAAGCCAAATATTTCTAAATATATTTCATTGAGAGCCATATAGTATTTTTAACGTATAATAAATGAAATATGTCTTACTTTTAATGCGACTTCTGGTGCTGCATGGCCTATCGAAGTGCCGCTTTATATGTGACCGTTTCATCGATGCAATGTTATCATTGCATATGAGACATACGGCAGATCCTGCTCTCTCCACAAATGCAGATTCCTCTGCGCACGCAGCCTGGAATGCACAGTAACCACCGTCTTTTTTTCTTTTCGCCCTCTTTTCCCTTACAAGGGTTGAAGCGGATAAACTAGTTGGCTATCTGATCAAATTGATTTCTTCACCTTTACAATGACCCGGACATGCTCGCGAGCCATTGGTTCCCGACCCGACCCACGGGTGACCCGTGACCCGTGACCCGTGAAATTTATCTTCAAAACTAATTTCTGTTTACTTTAAAATGACACAGTATTATTAAGAAATATCACAAGTATTTTAAAATCAGTTCCAAACTGATTTTTTTTTCAACTCAAAGTTGTCTGGGAGCCATATGCCGTCACCGGAAGAGCCATATATGGCTCGCGAGCCATAGGTTCCCGACCGCTGCCCTAGAGGATCCTTGTGATGCTGAAGCTCATGATCCCAGCACATTTGAGGAGGATGATGAAATATGGCAAGACCTGATGCCAGAAGATCAACAGACAGTCAATGACACTTTGGCTGAGAACTGTAAAATGCAGAGACTATCATGCTTCACACATTCACTGCAGTTGGTCATAAAAGATGGTCTGAAAGACACCAGTGGACTGTCAAGCACCCTAGCAAAGCTATCCCGTGCTGCCAACCTCCTCCACAGTGGCACCTCGTTTAAAGACTGCTTTGAAGCGTGTTTTGGTGATGCAACAATTCCAACAGCGAATGCCACACGATAGAATTCCACTCTGAAGCAGGTGAAGGCTTATGTGCATTTAGACATGCAAAAGCTGTCCAGTGTGTTGGAATCAGAGGGGCACAAAAGCCTTATCTTAGCCCCGCGAGAGTATGCTCAGCTTAAAGAACTGATCGAAGTTCTTGATCCGTTCTTAGAGGCAACCAACCTAACTCAGGGTGAGACTACTGTCACCGTCAGTGTGATTGTGCCCTGTGTCCTCACTCTGCGCTTTCACCTGCAGGAAATAAGAGGAAAAGCCAGATACTGTGGGCCTCTAGTGAGAGCTCTGGAGAGCTCCTTGAAAACAAGGTTTGCAGAGGTTTTCAGTGCAGTCAAGATACCAGGATGTGAGCCAGCTGAAGGAAGAGGCCCCACCAAATTTCCTTTCACCAATGCCTACTTCATAGCATCTGTGTTGGACCCAGCATTTGGCTTCCAGTGGCTAGAACATGATGTGCAGCTGGACAGTGACATCAAAGATGTGCTGAAGACTGAGATCAAAGGTGAGAAATGTTTTGATTAACGTTAGTTAAGTGATTAACTATTTGATTGTTGTGATGTTTATATCATTGAAGGTGTTACAATAAAGCACATAGGCGTGTCATTTGTCATGTAGGCCTAGTCAATAACATATTTGTAATGAGTCCCCAATGCCCCCTCTCATTTCAGAGTATATAAAGGCAGAGGGTGACAAGCAAGCGGTATCAACAGCAGATGCAGCGGAAGCAACAGGACCAGGAGAAGGTGAACTTTCAGAGTCTCCTCCTGAGAAGCAGTTGAGAATGTTCTCCCACTATAGGAGGACTCCCTCCTCCACCGAGAAGAAGCCGTCTGGCCAGGCTCAGTTGACTGCATACCTCGACTTGATCGCTGAGCAGGACTCTGACTCAGTCCCGTGCCTCAGGTTTTGGCAGCAAAACAAATCCAAATTCCCTACCCTCTATCAGATTGCCACACAGGTATTCTCTATCCCTGCCTCCAGTGCGCCCATTGAAAGGGTATTTAGTCACGGAGGCATTTTGATGAGGCCTCACCGTGCAAGGTTGAGTAGTTCCATGCTGTCAGATCTTATGTTTTTGAAATGCAACGTGTATGCTTAAAACTAGTGCCACCAGCCTTTTGTTCCTAACTATTCCTGAGAGACAATGTCTTTTGACTAGTTTTTATGAATGTATTGTATGCTGTGGAACTTACTTCTGTATACTGTTTCCACCATTTGCTAATATCATGCTATTCACAGCTATAAATGTGTTTTGAAGCACATCCAATGTTCAGAATGTCAAAGAAATTCAGACTGTTCTAAAAATGTGTGTGTGCATGCATGCTTGCGCGTGCATGTGTGCGAGTGTGTGGGTGTGCATTTGTTTGGCTATCGTGTCACAAAGTAAATAAACTCCCTTTGAAATGGTGACAGCTGTGTCATTTTTGTTTAATGTAGACCTTTTTTATTTGTATGTCAGATCTTTGACTGTGCTCGAGTGGATCACTGGAGCCATCTTGGAACTCGACTCAGACTCAACCTTGATGACTCGGACTCAGACTAGGGTAATAGGGACTCGACTCGGACTCAGGTAATGGGGACTCGACTCGGACTCGATTCGACTTTTCTTTGGTGACTCGGACTTGGACTCGAACACTGGGGACTCGAGACTTGACTTGGACTCGAGGTTTAGTGACTCGACTACAACACTGCTCCACACATGTCCAATCATTTGCCCATCGTGCAAAAAAAAGAAAGAAAAAGGATTGAGACGGATCATTTTTTGGCCTGTAAGACCTCATGACAGGCTGCCCGTCTGCAGTGTCATACAGGTCTATTCAAAAGACAAAAATTTTAATGGAATTGTGCTCTGCTGTCCTTGTATGTTCAATCAAATGCACAAATGATGGAAAAGCAACTATATTATCAGTTAAGAGAGGACTCTCTGGCTTTCCTTTGCAATTCTCAACACACGTCTGTTTATAAATTCAGAGCACTGCGGAAACTCCTGTTCACATATTTAGAGCGTCCCCCTCTTTGAGTGTTCACAATGAGCTACGCCCACCTGCAGATAAGGATATGCGGTAGTACATTTTAATGTCCATATTGACAGAGAAAATGATATCAAGCTAAACCAGCTACATAAACTCGGTGAGCTTGCTTCTCTAGTCAAGCAAAGGAACAACCTTTGACTTTAGAGACCAGCCCAAATTACAGCCGGAGGGTTTTTCAGTCATGATGTTAACTGTTATCTCCCCCATAGTGTAATGTGCCATGTAAATCTCACAAATGGGAGGGCATCCGGGTAGCATAGCGGTCTATTCCATTGCCTACAAACACGGAGATTGCCGGTTTGAATTCCCGTGTTACCCCGTGTCTGCGGATGGAAAGCCAGATGTGGGTATGTGTCCTGTTCGCTGCACTAGCACCTCCTCTGGTTGGTCGGGGTGGCTGCTCGAGGAGGAGGGGGAACTGGGGGGAATAGCATGATCCTCCCACGCGCTACATCCCCCTGGTGAAACTCCTCACTTTCAGGTGAAAAGGAGCGGCTGGTGACTCCACATGTATTGGAGGAGGCATGTGGTAGTCTGCAGCTCTCCCCAGATCGGCAGAGGGAGTGGAGCAGTGACTGGGACAGGTCAGAAGACTGGGGTAATTTGCCAGATACAATTGGGGAGAAAAAAGGGGGAACTTTTTTTTTTAAATCCCACAAATGGCAAATTTGCAAGTTCCTCAAATAATCTCTTTGTCGCCACACTTGTCTGTAACTTTGCATTGTGCAACCTCAGTCTTATAGTAACTGATGGCTAAGAGTAATGGGAGTACGTTTTATTGACAGCCAAATAGGTTTGGATTTTGTCTGGGTGGAATGTTTGACATAAAGACACAAGGACATCAGCATATCATTTCAAAGTACAATAAAGTAAGAGTATCAAACAGAATCTATGGCAGAAATGTTTTGTATTTGGTAGAAGGACCTAAGGCTGAAATCTGACAAATCTGTGATTGAATTATAAACAAGGTGTAGGAGTCATCATCCTTTGTATGAAATCAGCTCAGCAATAAACTGCTCCCACCGTTATGAAAATGGCATCCTTCGACTAAAGCTAACACAGGCAATCTAATTCATTACAAACTACATGGAAACACTGTTCCACTATCATATTGATTGCAGAATTGGTAGATTACCTGTCACACAGAAACATCACCACATCGTCATCACCGTTCAATCCTTTTTCCTGCTTGAGTAGGAACAACAATGCGGCACCATTTTTTGTCCCACCCGATCAAAAATGTCAACAGCCATGTATGGAGACTGTCTCAAACCACGGTGAAGATGCCAGTTAGTATTACGTAACCTGATTCCACGGTCCACATGGAATAAATAACCATTTCTTATTGGGGAAAAAAAAAGGATTCAGGCTTTAAGGTAGGTGTGCTTTCTGAACTGTATGGTCTGTTGTACTGACCTTGGACATAGGAGGAGCCCTGATGGTCCAGATACAGTCCAGAGCATCTCCAGACTTCACCTTCTCCTCCTCCTCCACCTGGCTGGAGCGGATCACCCCATCCCAGCCACCTATCTCAAACTGACAGTCTGATAGACAGAGAAAAGTAGTTGAGGATAGAGAGAGTAAGAGATGAAAGGGTTTATTTGAAGAAAAAAAAACATTTAAGTTAGACTAGAGTTAAGTTCAGAGGATTAGGACAGAGAAGGAAATAAAGACGGAAGAACAAAGACAAACAGATAAATAGCGCAGGAGAAAATATAAAATGAGACTTGTTCATGTGCTCTTTTGTTTGTATGCATGTGATTGTGTGTGTTTTCACTTATATATATATGTTCGTGAGAGTGTTTGTGAGGGTGGATGTGCATTGACTTCATGTGCACGTATACACATGTGAAGGTGTGTTTGCGTGCTCAGCATTCCTGTCAGTGCAAGATTTAGTCCCCAGTAAGCCTTTTGAGCACAGAGGGGGCCCTTCAAATGGCATTGCACAAAAAATGGTGAAATATTGAAAAACGTACCCGGGATGGGGTTTAGTAGTCCACCCACGTGCAGATGGAAATCTGGGTCTGAAAAGATAAGGTTGGGGCAGCACATTACTCTCAATCTACACAGCAGACATAGGCAAGAAAACATCAGATAAGATCCCATTAAGGCGGACCAGATAAAGAAGAGATAAAGAGAATCTGTTTGGAGTTAATATCTGTTGCTTGATGGAGGACTCTGATTTCTGGGCTTCTGGTTCCTGATTCCAGAAGTAATGATGTCAAATGTTTGTTGGTTAAAAAAAAAAGAGAGAAAAAAGTGCAACATTCCAACATCTGGATGTTCTACCAGTGTTGAACTTGTGGGTGTCCAGACGGCCAAGCCCACATTCAGGCAGGGGTTTCACAGGGAGGTGGTAAAAACATTGAAAGCTTGCTAGAAAAAAACAAAACAAAACAAAGTTGAATGCTGTTTTCCTCACGTACGAACCTAAAATGTACATGCAAACCTAACATTTCTTCTTTATGTCAAGATTTGTGAGAATGTGACTTATTGGTTTCAGCCCTCCACACACCATAGCTATAATCTTGGAAGTCCAAATACGAACTCTTGGAGTAAACACAGGGTAGCATGATCATTCACCAAATGCAGTTTCTTATTCCGAGCAAGGCAGACTTAAATAAAGCTTCTACTGTTAGAAAAATGCACACATCTGTAGCTTGCAGAGCATTAAAGTTTTTTTCTTTTTTTTTTGCCTGTGCAGATGGGAGTCCATGTTTCTTTAACTTCAATAGAGGCTCTATGGAGTCCTACCTGCAATGAACGTGTACTTGATGCGGAATCCCAGGCCTTCCAGCTCTTCATCACTGGTGAACTTGATCCACATGAAACGCCCGGTGGACGTCACCACGCCCGGGTTCTTGCCCCCACAGAAGCGGTTGATGAGCGGCGAGAACCCGAATGGGCCGTCGCGGATCTCGATGTGATCGAAGCGGCACTCAAAGGATGGCTCGATGTAGTAGTTCTTATCAAAAGCCAGTTGGATCCTTTGTCTAGGGAGAGCTTGGCAGTGGTGAACAGGTGAATGGGAGAGGTGCCGGGGAAACGGAGATAAGAAGGGTGGAAAAGAAAAGGGGGTGGGGTTAATAGAATGTTGCGACCTAAGGATCAAACATTGAATTTGTGTTCAGATGAAAATCTAGATTTTGCGAAGAATCGAAAACTGTGTCAAGTATGTGATGACCTGTAGGTTATGTGTTTTACCCAATCAGCTCTGCACAGACTCTTTTCATTGTTATCACACAGCAACATTAGTGGACTTTCAATTGACCAATGCTGAATAAAGGGAGAATGAACAGAAAGTCCAAAAGCTCTCTGTCTCACATAAATACATACACACATGTGCAACTATATACTGTGTGCGTGTGCATCTATGTATCATGTATACTACATACACATAGCCATGCACACACATACGCACACACACACACACACACACACACACACATTCACACAAATGCATGATAGTCTGATATGTCATAACCAGTGAACCAAAGCACGATGACCTCTTTCAACCCGCGGAGGTTCACAAACTCACTTGTCATGCTAATTTCCTTCCGCCTGTCCTGAATGGACAAAGCTCTTTAAAACCATGCCCACACAAGGTCAGTTCATGCATGCCTCGGGAGAATAGCGCTGCACTGGGTAGGGGGTTAAATCATCTCTAGCTAGACAGAAAGTGCATCAAATCAAAGAAAAGAGAGACAAGTGAAAATGACCGGATCTATACGCTAGGCCGTACAACTGTGTGGGCAAAACAATAAGAAATTGTGAATTTCGCTGCAGTGTAAAGACACTATTCTCTCTGTTCGAATTCAGCTTAGTTTTTTTTGTGTGATGTCATTGAATTTGAGGCATGTTGTGCTGCCCCTCTGCTTACTTGAATGAGCAGCTTGTATGCTACATCCCTTGTGCATTCAGCCTATTCTCTCTCTTTTTTACACATGCATGCAGTGATGAACACATGTATGACAGCTTGAAACAGTGAGAAATGAGTATAATAACACAATCTTCCTGAGCCGTTGAACTGGGGGATATGACAATAAATGAGCCTTACTACCCACAAATTATGATTTCAAAGCTATGTGATTACCACTTGTGTCACATGTGAGTGTCCCTCTTTTTCAATGAGAGATAGAATTAAACGGCTTCATCACTGAACCTTGGATATGAGTGTGACCCAAGTCACTCACTTCCAAATAATAGGAAATAATAGGTTCCATTTGTCGCTCCCTAGACCTTTTGTGATGCACAACACACATGAGTAATCTCCATTTGATTGAGTCAAGGACAGAGAAGATTACCTTTGTCCACAGGAGGAGCTCTTGAGCTATATGTAAAGTCTGTTGGGCACGCATACCAGACACATATCCCTCCAGCCAGGCCTCTCACCTGACCGTCTGAGCAGCTCATGAAAAACAGTTCTTCTGCATTTGAGTATATGGTAAAAGTGTTAAAGTCCAACCATTATCTGAACTGCTTATCCTGCTCTCGGGGTCAGGGGGGTTGCTGGAGCCTATCCCAGCAGTCATTAGGCAGCAGGCGGGGAGACACCCTGGACAAGCCACCTGGCCATCAAACAGGGCCCAAACACACACACACACAGACACACACACATTCATACCTAGGGACAATTTAGTATGGCCGATTCACCTGACCTACATGTCTTTGGACTGTGGGAGGAAACCGGAGCACCCGGAGGAAACCCACGCAGAGAACATGCAAACTCCACACAGAGTACGACCCCAGACGACCCCCAAGGTTGGACTACCCCGGGGCTTGAACCCAGGACCTTCTTACTGTGAGGTGACCGCGCTAACCACTGCGCCACCGTGCTGCCCTAAAAATGTTAAAGTAATTAACAAAATATGGAAACGAAACATCTGATATGAATCAGTTGATTCGAATCAACTTCTAGATAATATTTGCACATTGAAACAAAACCCAGGACTGCTTATTCAACTTTGTTAGCGAACGCATGCCAGGAAGCAAACGTACAGACAGTTAGATATTGCTAACCTGACAGAGCATCAGATAGAGCTGGGTTATATAAAAGGCTGTCTGTCAGGGGAACGGACAAAGGCTCTGAAAATGTGTCGATTCATCTTTCAGCCAAAGCGAGCGGAGGGCTAAAGGTCTGTGGATCAGGAGCTGGGGGTGGGAAGGGTTTTTGGTCCTACCTTCCAGGATGTAAACACACTCCTTGTTAGGAGGGTAGGTGTTGGGATAGTTTGGCGAGGTAAAAACCCCTCCATTGATGTTGCGGACCCATGTCCCGCAGTCGTTCTGGTTAGGACTCTGGCCGCCATGGTCACCAGGGGAATCTGAATTAAGGTGTACAGAAAATAAAGATAGATGTAAGCTACTGCAGTTATGGAACGGACAAAAAAAGTGACTGGAAAGGCTGGTGGGTGGTGGGGACAAGGGAGTAATGAATCAGAAAGAGAAGGATGTAAATATCAGGGACAAGAAAAGGGGAATAAAAGGAAGGGAAGGGTGAGAACGAAAGAAATAATGGGAGGAGGAGATGCATTAAAAATGGAAGAATGGAAGGAAGGGATGAAAGGACGAATGAAAGCGGGAAGGAGGAAGGATGAATAGCCCATGAAATAAAATGTGGTGAGAGCTAAAAGTGGTTTCATATTTGCTAAACAGGTGAGAAAAAACGAGCAGAAGACAGAGGAACACTCGAGATGCTGCCTACCTTTAATTCTCTGAGCCAGAGCGAAAGCCTCTTCAATCAGGAAGAACAGTATCCAAGCTGCAGCACAGACAGGTCACATTAATGACAGATTACACATTATCTCTAGGCCGAGAGCCACAGCAGTTAATATATCCATATTACATCGATATCCTGACATGAGACTAGATATCGTCTGGGATATTGTGATATGGAAAAGTATTGTCTTTTCCTGGTTCTAAAGGCTGCATTACAGTAAAGAGATGCAATTTTCTGAACTTAGCAGGCTGTTTTAGCTGTTCTATTATTTGCCTTTAACAACTTAATTATTATATAGGCACTACTGATGATTGTGTATCAGAAATCTGATTGTGTAAATGTTTTGTGAAAGCACTGATAGTCATCCACTCAATATCGTCACGATACCAATATCGAGGTATTTGGTCCAAAAATATTGTGATATTTGATTTTGTCCATATCACCCAGCCCTATTTAATCCTTATCATTGAGATTTGCTCCCGGCCCTTCTATGTTAAGGATGCATGTTCTCTTCATGTCCGCATGGGTTTCCAGGTGTTCTGGCTTTCTCCCACAAACATCTGCATGTTACAGTAAACCGAGGACTCTGCAGTCGATGTGCCAATGTCGTTGAGGACCTGCGATTCTGTCTCTTCCTGTCTTCTATCCAATCACAGGTAGCTACCCCCACCACCCATGCATTTATTTAAACACATCTACCGCTGAAGTCTCGGGTATTTTTGATTTGTAATGGTACTGACTGCAAATGACAGTGATGAACAATGTTGAAAATAATTTAAAAAAGATGAAAATGTAATTCATCAATCCTGAGTTTTTTTGTCAAACTATGACAAAATCGACACAGTGTGAACTATGAAATGACCATCTAACGCTGAAGGCAGAGAAAGGTGAAAGGACGGAGAAAATCAGCACTAAATCACCAATATACAAAAGATCGGGTGCACACAGTTCTTTGGATGAATAATTCATTTCTGAAGGTCCATTTATTTACATCACCTTTTAAAAATGTCTGGTTTTAAAAAGATATGGCCTAGAAATGTTAGGTAGTTTTACTCATGAAAGGCCACTTAAAATGGAAAACTGACCCTGTTCTCTGACTGAAATGGTTTCCTATTAAACTATAAAATAGGATGGATCATGCTCCCCCCTACTCCTTTATATAAGAGTATGTGGGGATATAAAAATGTTGATTTTTGTTCGGGCTACAAAGGAGCAGCATGCCATCTGCAGACTCTTTGTGGAGTGTGCAGAAATCACCCAGTTTGAAATCCACCCAACATTTTCACATTACGTGAGTCATTGTGGTTGCAGACGAAAGATTTGTGGTAGTTGCATTAGCCTACAATACTTATCACATGATAGATAATTGGCTGAATGTTATACAGTGGCAGCAGGAACTACTTTGGAGATAGTTAAAAAAAACCTAAAGTATGTGGCAAACCACAAAAACTCCAGCCTGTTAAAGGGAAGTCTAAATATACCAAAAACATTCAGTATTACTAGAACAAACAGGATTAAGGGCTCTGAGGCTTGCAGCGACGATGAGAAGACAGGGGCTGGGCAGAGAGCAGCGACAGACAGACAATAGGTGAAATATGTTGCATTACGTACTACAATGATATCAGGAGTCAAGGCGAGCCTCGCTTCTCCAGTCCACATTACAGCTCCTGACCCTGTCTTGCTCTGATAAGCCGCTGTAGGCTTGATCCCCACTGGGCACATAATAGGCTGGCCCACTCATATCGAATTAGAGAGCAGGCGTGAGCCTGGCAGATTTCATAATACAATCCAGTAACTGATGCGTGTGTGTGTGTGTGTGTGTGTGTGTGTGTGTGTGTGTGTGTGTGTGTGCGCGTGTATAGAGAGAGAGAGAGCGAGAGAGAGAGAGAGAGAGAGAGAGAGCAAGAGCTAAATAAATAAAATAGAGAGAGCTAGCTAAAATAAAATTAATAATAATAATAATAATAATAGTTAAATAATAAATTATTAATAGGTACTACTGGTAATTAATTACCAATCTGGTTTTTATACTGCACTCGCATATGTTCTGATTCCTTGTATCTGTCTATGTATAAGTACATGTTCGGTATATGTTGTGATTTTTTGTTCTGTTTGTAATGACTGCTTTGGCAATGTAAGTGCCTATTTGTCATGCCAATAAAGCACTTTTGAATTTGAATTTGAATTTGAGAGCGATAGAGAGAGAACGGGAGAGAAAGAGAGAGATTTCTACTGAAGGAACATGCACGGTGTTTCACAAACACGCACACACATAACCTGCGCTATCTGGATTTGTTAACATTTATCTTTAAAGATGAGGAATCTCAGATGGCAGAATGGTGATCCAACTATGACAGACTCATTCAAGCACAAAGATTTACCTCATAGGACGAAACATTCGTAGAGAAGAGATGGGAGGGGGAAAATACACCTATACGGCAGGATTGGGGAGTGTGGGCTGTCCACATGTACCTATATTGGTTTGGTATATTGGTATATTGGTATATTGGTGGTCCATGCATTTTAAAAAGCCACCTTCCCGCTTAAACGAGGGAATATACCCCGAGTCCAATCCCGTTGTTCTAGGTCATGTCATCTCATTTTTACATCACGTCTCCCCTCAGTTTAGTCCCCGTGTTACAGCCGAACTCTCCCCCACACCGAAACTCCATACGCCGAAAACCACAAATCACGTAAGCCGGTGGGGTGTGTGTGTGCGGGGGGGGGGGGCACGCGTCAAAGCGTGCCCCACGTGTTACAGGAGCGAAACAGCCGGAGCTGTCACTTCAGCACCATGCGCAGAGAGAGAGCGAGAGAAAGCGAGCGAGCGGGAGAGAGATAGAGGAAGAGAGAGACAGAGGGAGAGACAGAGGAAGAAAGGGAAAGAGAGGAGATAAAAAAAAACAAGAGGAAGAGAGAGAGAAACGGAGAGAGAAAGAGGGAGAGAGAGCAAGCAAGAGGAAAAAGAGGAAGAGGAACAGAGAAACAGGGAGCGGTTGAGCGAGAGAGATCAGAGAAAGGTGAATCAGTTCATCTGGACACAACGTTTATTGAGAGAAACGTTTAAACGTTGCGTCCAGATGAACTGATTCGCCTTTCTCTGATTCCTTACCTGGATTACTGAGCATGCATAAAGACAGAGAGAGGGGGGGGCAAAAGGGGAAGAGAGAAACAGGGAGAGATGGAGAGAAGAGAGAGAGGGATAGAGGAGAGAGAGGAAGAGGGAGAGAGTGGGAGAGAGACAGAGAAAGCCCGCTGACAGTCATGTAATGGACGTCCGTCAGAAGCTTTTTCGCCCGATGCTTCCGCGATGTTTTCGAGGACATTGCAAACTTCGGAATAGGTTTTGCCCCTCTTGCTGTTTTGAGCGCCTTCATCTCAATCACACGCACACACACGCACACACACAGTCTAACATGCTTTACAGTGAGATATTATCGATGCGCTTTAAATCAAAGTGGCGTAAACCTGTAGATGGCGATGTCACTCAGTGATGTGGGAATTAAAAAGAGCAGGTTTGCCTGAAAAGGCGCAAGAACGCAACTTGACGTGGAGAGGAGAGCGAGGCGGCAGAGAGAAAGGGTAGGCACGGGAAAAGGTAGCGGGAGAGCGATAGAGAGGAGATGCCTCAAGGAAAACGCTTACCGCCATGTGATAAACAGCACCTTAAGGTGGTCGACTCTTCATGCAGAAGACACTGGCCCTCATATAATAAAAAGAAAAATACAAAAACCCAGTAAAAAGCGTAGTGTTAGATACCAAAGCAGCATACAACTCACCTCTGTGCATTTCCTCTCCCGGTGTGAGTCTGCCGAGTCTGAATCCGCGGAAATTCGTTTTTTTTTTATTCTTCTTATCTGTCCATTTTACGGATCCGTTTAAACGACGAAGGTTTCTTCACCAAACCCAACTTTTATCCGACGCCAGTAAATCCATCGCTTCGGAAGCTCCAACCGCGCCGAGGTTTCTTCTCCGCGCAACTCACCACTGTTAATACCGATTCCTCACGCGCCCCGCTGGCAGATTAACACTGGATCTCGTGTCGCTGGGCGTCATGTAATGAAGCCCCAAATGCAACAGATGCACCGTGCATGTCATGTAGAAGACCCGCTCTCCGTCTGGGGTTACGCGCGCGCAAGGCGAGGTATCCAAAAGACGCAGAGATGGAGAGAGAGAGAGCGAGAGAGAGCGAGAGAGAGAGAGAGGGGGAGCCTCCGTTTGCCTGTGTATGATGCTATTAAACGAGGCTCATTTCAGCCGCGGGCGCAGCTTGGTTGAATGAGCAGCTTGTACGCATGCACCTCCCAGTCGCTGTGAGTGTTCAGTCCCCAGCGTCTCCCCCTCTTTATATTAGCGCTTCCTGCCTCGCTGTATCCTGCTCACACCGAAACGAAGTCATGTAACAGTTTTTACTCGAGGTTGTCATAGACAACGTGGCTATATCATCAGCCTTCATGCGTTTCCCCATTTCGCCAAATACCTGCTATGACGGACTTCCCGCAAACGGCAGGGGGAGGGGGGGAACCCTTCTCGACTATCATTTTTTACTGGAGTCCTCTGGTTAAAAAAAATAAAAATAAAATAAGTGATAGGATTGAGGCAACGTGGGAGAAGAAAAAAATGCCGGAGTCAATATGCCACAAACGGAATACGTGTGTCATTTTAAACACGATACATTTTATTCTCATCATAAGTAAACACACAGTAGCTAGAACATTCAAATTGCCAACCCAATGCACGAAAGAAAATAAATTAAGTTTACCCACACAGTTAATCATCAGTAACAAAAAGTGCAAACCACGCGAGACAAAGAGCTGATTGTGGTACAGTAAAGGACATCTCCAAGCACAACCGTGTTTGAAGAGGCAATGGGGAAAAGTCCACACTACATAGTGAACTGGGAGCTTATTTTGAGCCTTACATGCTCTTGTGCCTTATTCATTAGAACTAGGCCCAAATGGGAAACTTGATAATTACCAGGAAAAAAACTAATTAACAAATGTTTGACACTAATGATACATTCAGATATGATCATCTGAGAGAAGCTGTTTTTGCAGCCAGAGGAGATGAAGGCATTATTTATTTAGGAGACAAGCAACACGTCCCCCCCCCCCGTTTCTCAGGAAACATTGGTAGCAATCATTTTCCACAGCATGTTCCACTCATGCACCAGTTGCAGCAAAATGCGAAGCCAGATCAATCTCAAAGTCCATATGAATTAAAATTGAGGTTAGGCCTAACTTCTGTTTGAAATGCAGACAAAAGTAATGATAATGGAACAAACAAACATTAACAATTAGTTTTCAAGGGTGAGTTTGAAATGGATCAATCAAAAAACAGACAAAATAGGAGAGGATATTGGACAGTAGAATGCACATTAACTTCAAGTACCTTTAATTAAATATTTCAATGCTATGCCCCAATGGCAGCTTTCCTTTCCTTGTACACAGAAATTTAACAACGTTCAATCCTGCAATCATCTGGTCATTCGACATTTTGACTGGAGTTAAGAGTTGTTTTTGTCAAAATATCCTAATAACACAACAGGTTATTTATACTGTTGACTGTGGCAGGTCCTCAGAAATTTATACTTCATAGCTACAAGGACAACAGTGGGATGAATAAATGAAATGGACAATGACTATTCCAGCTTTTAATCAAAGGCTAAAAAATATAGAAAAAGGAACGTTTTGGGGCAAACGGAAAACCTTTTATTTGTCCCTTGTAATGAAGGTGGCTGAATGTGAGTGAAATTATTTGTCTTTACATGTGTACGTGTGTGTATCTGAGTAAGACAGAGGGAATGGGAGAGAAAAACTGGAAGGGAGTGTCGGTGAATTTGTGTGTGTGTGTGTGTGTGTGTGTGTGTGTGTGTGTGTGTGAGGGTGGAGATAGTCAGGGGTGAAGGAGCTGTGAAGGCGCAGGAACAGGATGTGACATTTGCTCCCATGATGCATTGCTCTTCCTTCACATTGCGTCAAAATGGAAACGATGGGCCTCCTGCCTCTTCTCCCGGTCATCTGCTTTCTGAAACACACACACACACACACGCACACACACAGAGTCATGGTTTGACATCTAAGGTCAAGGTTCATTACGTAAATCTCCAGACATTTGTATGAGCAATCACACATAAGTGACCTACACCAAACCCCCCCCCCCCCCCCACACACACACACACAGGCGGCGGAGGGTGAGGCTGAGGATGGGGAAGGCTAATATTTGACCGACTCTCATACTTGTTTTAATGACCTGCAGCATGCCATTCAAGAGCTCCCTTTCCTTTGCTGCTCACATGAACTTCGGCTCGGCAAAACTTGCAAAATGTATGAAATTCATCCCATGCACTTTTAGTAATGAATGTATTTTCTTTACACCACTCATGGTTGTATAAGTGCAGTTTTTAATTTTGGCATTTTGACTAGCTTTTACAGGCAGCGTTTACACATTAATGCAAGCGTTTACACATTAAACCAATGAAATACAAGATCATTGATCTGACAGATATCAGCCAATAACCTGCAAAATAATATTGACATTGAAAAAATACTCGCTTTTAGAGTGGCAACATGCCCCATCAGCCAATAAAGATGCAGACTTCTTTCACAGTAGCCAATAATACGCAGTGTAACAAAGTGCGCTCTAGCACTCCGACAGTGAATTCATGAGCGTGCACGATTTTTATTCAATTCCATCAAAAGGAGGAAAAATAGGCGTCCATCCAGACATTGTGCTGGACGCCGGATAGAGGGCTGAAAAACCGGACTGTCCGTCCAAAAGCCGGACAAATGGCTGTGTTGGGTGCACAATAGCCAACAGTTAGGGAAGGCTTAGCCTTCTTTAGCCTACATTACCCCCCCTGCACACACACACGCACGCATGCACGCGCGCACACACACACACGCACGCACGCACACACACACACACACACACACGCACACACACACGATGGCCCCACATTATTGAATGTTGTGAAGTGGAATATTTCCTGAGTATTCTCTGACACAAACTGCCTTCACCTTGTAATAATACGAACACTGATGCTAATACTAGCACTACTAACACTAATATTAACACTACTACTACTTCAATTAATAATGAAACAATAATAATAATAATAATAAAAGGCACTGCATGTCAGACAACTAGGATTTGTGACAGCTGCATGGTCAACCATGTCCTTGGATCTGTTGAGCTATGTAATGTCAATCATGACAGCAACACAGGAAAAAGTAGGGAACCATTTTGGTATACCTTTCCCTTGCCACCTTGTTAAGAAGACAACAGTTACAAATAGAGGCTTGGGTTTTAGCATGGAGGTAAATAGAAAGAACACAGAAGTACTTCTTTTCAGACTGAGTACATCTCACTGCTTTTGAAACTAACTTTCTGAAAAGACTACTGCCTTTTACGGCACAGCCAGCCATTCCCTGATGCAGACTAATTCAAACATGATGCCCCCTGAAGACAGCATGCAAGCAACAATACACACACACACACACACACACACACACACACACACACACACACAGACACACACACACACACACACACACAATGCTATTTTGCATCCTAATAAAAGCTTCAGTTTTCTTCCTCGTGTACATGCATCGCTTTGTATTGTCTGATGTTGTGCCTATTTCACTGCTCTTTTTTTCAAGCCACAATAAGTTTTCACTGAGCAGATGGATAAATGTGACATCCTTTTCATCTTGATGATCAATCCTCTGGGTCGGCTGCTGCTGTCTACGCCATGGACTGCACTGCTCTCAGAGGCTGTTCTAGTTGACTATCCAGGGGATGACATCCTGCTGTCCCCCCTATCAACTTGGACTGTCATCTATGAGGTTTAAATCTTTTTTTTTTTTTTTGCTTATTGATTGGTGGTCATCTGAAGGAGGTTTCAGTGACAGAGAGCGGCATGTTTCCGCCTGCAGCCTGATGGATGGAGAGCCATGGTGGAGCTCAAGGTGGTCGTACTGTGCTGATAGAGTCAACTTATTAAAGTCCAGCTCACTTGACCTGGGCCATAGAGATGGGTCTCGTGTGTACAATTGTTATTTTGCTGCTAACCTGACTAGCGGGATTACTTACATCCTTGCTCTGCTGCAATTTTTCCTGCTATTCACAATTTCTTCTTCAAAATGTTCTCTTCTTCACCCCCCCCCCATGATAGCAATCAACATTTATCATTTAATAATAATAATAATAAAATAATTATTTATAACGCTTTTTGTGAACAGGAAATCTCTATTTGCTAGGCTATATAATTGAAAACACAAAGAAAAACTGTGATGGCCTGGTGGCTTGTGGCCTGTACAGGGTGTCTCCCTGCTTGCCGCCCAATGACTGCTGGGATAGGCTCCAGCATCCCTGCGACCCTGAGAGCAGAATAAACGGTTTGGATAACGGATGGATGGATGAATGGATGGATGGAAAGAAAAACAAAAACATGCCGAAAGGAAAAGGTACAGATAAAAGGAGACCACTCAGGGTGTTAAAGGTTACAGCTGCTCGAAGGGAAAGGGCTTCCAAAACAGTACCTCTTTATGACCCTTCCTCTCTTCTTTTCCATGTTCTTCCATTCTATATATATGGCTATATTTGGAGGCATATGGTTTTACTTGTTTCACTTCTCATCTGTGTAACGTTCCATAGTGCTGCAGTGTTTCCTAGTTTTGCAAGAGGCCTGCTGGCTTGTTACGCAGCACAGCATGTCTTTACCACTGTGCCTGTGCCCTCTACCTGACTTTGCTATTAGAGGAGCAAACACTGGAGGCGGCAGCACAAACACAGAAATGCCAAATGTCAATCAGCAGCCTTGCCCCGACCTCATTGGCTACTCCAACATAAGGAGGAGAGAGAGGAGGGGATATGTGGGGGGTTTTAAAGACCTGTATCCAGGGATCCAGGGATTCACTCTCCAATCCCATTTTTTTTTTTTTTTGCATTGAACAAAAAGGCAGCCTTAGCCTGCTTGGCTGCTGTCTTCCCATCACTTTGCCCTATTCAAGGGAGAGAACTGACAGCGAAAGATGCTTTTGGTAGGGCAGATACTGACAGACAGGCTGAGAGAAAGGCAAGACATAATGGCCTCAAAAAATGGCGACCATATCTCTCACTCTCTCTCTCACTTCCCTGTTATTTAGCCTTGGTATGGATCTGAACAGCTTTTCATTCCATTCACTGTCTCACGCTCTCTCTCACTCTGTGTGTGTGTCTATCTCTTTCTCCGTCTCTCGCTCTGTAGCCTTCTAGGTGGATGTGAGTGCACGGTGGAGGCACCAGCCATGTTTCTTTTAAATGCAATGTCGGTTCAGATGAAGCTGACACTTACGCCCACGCCTCCGAAAAAGAGAGCAATTAGAGCAATTCTGTGTGTAGAGCCGTGCACTCATGCTCGCTTGGCCGCACACTCAGGCATACACAGAACCACACACATGCGCACGACAGATGGCTCCAAGGGGATGCCAGTGACTTACTGCACTGCTCAGCCTCGCAGACAGCCCCTCTACTCTCTGCAATGTGTGTCTGTGCATGTGTATGTTTGTCTGTGTGCATCTTAGTTGGTCTGTGTATGTTTGTATCTCTGTGCACATGTGAGTTTATGTGTGGCTTTCTGTGTGTGTCTGAGAAAACACAGTGTGAGAAAAATTGCAAAACAACACAAATGTGCACACGTTACTGTGCCTGTGTGAGTGCGTGTTCTCAATGGCAGTTCATGCTTTATGACATGACTTGGCTGTAGAGTGTAAAGTCTGTGGCTCAAACAGTGCTAGAGATTCAGCTGCTAAAGTACAAGCATGTATAAAAACACACTCACACACACAGACACAAACATGCCTTGGCTCCCTTGGGGTTATGCTCTCCATGGTAATGAAAAGTAGATTTACTATGCTAAAAAGGACAGAATCACACAATATAGTTGAACATCCTCACAGGTTGTGGTCCCGTGAGGGAAAGCATGTATGTGTGTGTGTGTGTGAGGGAAAGCATGTATATGTGTGTGTGAGGGAAAGCAGGTTTGTGTGCGTGTGTGTTTGTGTATAAGGGAGTGTGTCTTTGTAGTCCGTGGGAGACTAGAGGACAGGGATACTGGGGCCCATCTGCTGTTGGTTGTGGCTAATTTGTCCACAGCCACTCTCTCATTCTCTCTCTCTCTCTCACACACACACACACACACAAATGAACTTAGGAGATAAGGCCAACTTTTATTATACCTGTGTATGAATGTGTGTGTGCGTGTTTGTGTCCTGACCTTTTCCTGCCAGTGGAGGATGCCGATGATGACAAGGATAAACACACACACCCCGATCAGTGCGATGGCTGTCAGTAACACGATATTACTGGGAGTCAAGTACAACTTAGCACTCCAACTGAAGGGGGAGAAAAAAATTCAGATGCAGGTTGATTAAAACCACTTTATAGATATATGAAAGACCTTCCATGTGTTGGTTCATCTCCTATTTGATAGTATGAAAAACTCCATTTACCAGCTCAAAGCAAAAAAATAAAATAAAACATCTATGAAGTTAGCCAAATTTTCTTGGCCTTTTCAACAGCCAGACCATGCCCGATAAGATTTAGTTCAAATAAATGACACAAACTATTACAATCTGTTGTAATCTTTTTTTGTTGAATATGATAAAGAAAAGTAGGAAATGCATTTCTCTAGCTACTTCTCATTTCTAGAAGAACTCATGGACTTATTAAATATTCATGGTGGATAATAATGGTGCCAATATGATGGACTTGCCTGCTGAGCACACCTAATATTGTGAAGAATATGATAAAATGAAAATGTAAAATGCACAGCTCTTATCTGACTATTAGTAACAAAGACATATAATTAACTTGCTGACATTAATGAGGTCATTTCAGCTATACCAAATGCTGAAACAGGCTAAAACATTGGGCCAAAACCTAATCATCATCTAATATGGAAGGTCATGTGTAGAAACGGTTTGTAAGGTGCAGTCTGAATGCTTTTTGTGTATATTTTATCTCTTATGTGCATGAGAAAGGATACATATTCATACAATATTGTTATTGTCTGCCCTCCCAACCATGTTGCATCCTTAGGTATGCACCATGGTTGGGAGGGCATGTCTTTGGAAACACAATCATCTGCCCTGTTTTCATACTTTGGTTTTATTTGTGTCTTTTCAGGTATGAGAAAAAAAATTTCAGTTCTTTGTCTGTCTGTGTGTGTCTATGTTGGCATGGGGCCTAGATGCCTGTAAATGGGTACATTTGAGTGTGAGCATTACGCAGGAGGGAATGTGTGTGTGTTGTGTGTGGGTGGGTGTGAGTGTGGGTGTTGGAGAGCCATCTGGAGCCCCTCCTGGGCTTTGGGCTACATGTTAACTACACCATAGCAATATGAGAACACAAGGTGCCAGTATTTGTGTGTGTGTGTGTGTGTGTGTGTGTGTGTGTGTGTGTGTGTGTGTGTGTGTGTGTGTGTGCGTGCGTGCGTGCGTGCGTGCGTGCGTGCGTGCATGTATGAAAACCTGCGGGGCTGGTCGTGCGGGTAGGGGATGACGATGAGTTGAGAGTTGGGAATAATCGCTGTCCACTCCTGTTTCCTAATATCCTGTGGAGACAGCAAGGAGGGGGTGGGGCGAACGAGTGAGAGAGAGAGCAAAAGAGAGCGAGAGAGTGACAGAGAGAGGAGAGAGAGAGCATTAGTTTGAGGCCAGTCCAGCATTTGTCTGTCTTCGAGGGAGTGAGTGAGAGTGAGAGAAAGACAAAGAGACAAAGATGGTGGTGTATTGGCGTATAACACAAAAGAAGGAACATCTTGTTCATCCCTTTCTCTCTTTGCACAAATGAAGGCTAATGGCCATCCTTAAGTGCTGTTTGAAGGAACTGCAGTTAGGAGCTGCAGTTGTTCTGCTAACAACACTCAGCACAGTTAAGTCAATTCACTTGCTGTATTTGTGGAAATGGGTCCTAGGGAGGGGGACATCAGACAACACATTTATCATCTGGTAATAAGGAAGGGAGAGAAGAAGGGGGGGTCAGCCTGTGCAAATACACTAGCATGGATGTATGCAAGGACACAAACAGTATATATAGCAACACATATAAACACACACACACACTCGAAAGGTACATATGTTAACTCATCGTAGTTATGGATGCGTCAACGTGCATGCCTGCCCAAAGTATGCTACATCCTGAGAGGTGGTGTAATGAGGTCCCTTGGCTCGCCTTAGCTATAGTGGAGTGGCTATTTAAAGCCATGTGTTAAAGACACAAGCTGCTTCTTGAAATAAATTACTCGAGCTCATAGGACAAACATTCTGTACTCTCTTCAGTGTATGCCTGTGTGTGCATGTACGTGTGTCTGTGTGGGCGAGCATGCCATTATGTATTTGTGAGCAAGAGTTCACAATATCGACCATGTCAGGGTGCTCTGCATGGACGGATGTATGTTAACAGTTGCACATGTGCTGATATGCATTTGTTTCTGTGCATATGTGTATGGAGCCCTGTCTTTATACAAAACACATAACTCATAACCCATCCTCTGGTTCGACCACCTGGGTCATCACAAAGGGGCTAAGACCTGCCCTGGAGGACACACAAGGACACTTCATGCCCCATCCAGAGAGGCAAGTAAATTCAGATGGAGGATTCAGCTGTGATGTGTCAGTTTAAGGTCACACAAACTTTGTAAGAGGTTATCAGCTGGAAGTCAAATAAATTGACTAGTGTATTTAAAAAAAAAAGGGAGAAATTTATCATCATCATCAGGTCAAGTGTCCTACGCTGATATCCATCTTTCGATAGCTTGTTTAGTAAGACCAGTCTTACTAAAACACGTCCATGTTTCACTACAACTATGGACGTGAGCAGTATCAGATTCGACGGAGTTAGTGACCCTGACCGTTGACCACAAAAAGGTTCTTCTGCTCAGCATCTTGTGAGTTTCACCATTGGTCATTGATTGGCTCTTCTGCTGAGATATCACATCCACTACGCTGCATCCCCATAGCTTTGTTATTTACCCGAAACTGGTGTCCACATGCCAGTGGGCCATGATAATGAGTCTACCGGGATTATTCCTCCGGGGGTTCTCTGTTCGGGGTTGCCTCACCCTTAGCCTTTGGCTAAAAAGCCTTATCCCGCAAGGTAGCAGTGTACCAGTTACTTTATAGGGCGCCGGTGATTCACCCATAGTCAGAGCCCCATTAGTGAAAACAGTCTGAACCTCGAGAAGGTGGGGTTGCCTTGTCTGGGAGAAGCTTGATATTGCGCTAGGCGGTTTGTGCGTTTTGACACATGCCACACCAGGCATTTAACTCAAGCAATAATCTATTCAGCTGATTTACTACAAGGCAAGATAATAAGATGCTGTTGTCCATTTTCCACAGATCTGGTAAAGCATAAATTCCAGCTTACGCTGTGTAGCACCCAAGAGAAATCACATCTTTCAGGTATTTTGCGAGGGATGAGGGGCTGGAGACAAGTCAGTCTCCGTGACCGACGTGGTGGCTGCAGCAAACCAGTACCTAGCTGGCTGGGAGCAAATAAACTCTGGCTGTTTGGAAGAGAGAAACGTGTTCCCAACTCATCAGAGAAGCAAGAAGACACACTCTGGTTCAAAGCCAGGGAAAGTGGCACAGAGAGAGAGAGAGAGAGAGAGAGAGAGAGAGAGAGAGACAGAGTGAGAGAAAGAAAAAGAGAGAGAGAGAGAGAGAGAGACAGACAGATAGACAGGACGTGACAGACAGACAATGGCAAGTAGGGGACTGATTAGTGAAGTAAACCACTTTGAACAGCAAATGGAATCCCCTGGGTGGAAGACAAATGAAAAGGAGTGACTCAGAGAGAGGGAGGGGAATTGGAAGGGAAGGGGAGAGGGGAGAGATCAGACAGGTGAGGAAACACATCGGAGTAGATTTTGCTGAGCCTCCCATGTGGCACAGCATATACAAGGCTCTCACTGTCGGGGAGTGATCTGTAAAGGACACAGGAAAGAGACAGAAAGTGAATGAGAGAGGAAGGCTGAGATAGAGAGTAAGAGGAGTGAGAGACTAAAGCGTGACAGAGAAACAAAAAAAATACTATAGATCAAGAGAGGGAGAAGGTGGGAGGGTCAAGGCAGGGTTGAGGTGAAGAAGGTCAGGTCAATATCTCCTTTCTCCTCCTCCATGGAATTCAGAAGCCTCACCCTCATATACACTCACTGGCCACTTTATTAGGTACACCTTGCTAGTACCGGGTTGGACCCCCTTTTGCCTTCAGAATTGCCTTAATCCTTCATGGCATAGATTCAACTAGGTACTGGAAACATTCCTCAGAGAGTTTGGTCCATATTGACATGATAGCATCACGCAGTTGCTGCAGATTTATCGGCTGCACATCCATGATGCGAATCTCCCGGTCCACCACATCCCAAAGGTGCTCTATTGGATTGAGATCTGGTGACTGTGGAGGCCATTTGAGTACAGTGAACTCATTGTCATGTTCAAGAAACCAGTCTGAGATGATTCGAGCTTTATGACATGGTGCGTTATCCTGCTGGAAGTAGCCATCAGAAGATGGGAACACTGTGGTCATAAAGCAATGGACATGGTCAGCAACAATACTCAGGTAGGCTGTGGCGTTGACACAATGCTCAATTGGTACTAAGGGGCCCAAAGTGTGCCAAGAAAATATCCCCCACACCATTACACCACCACCACCAGCCTGAACCGTTGATACAAGGCAGGATGGATCCATGCTTTCATGTTGTTGACGCCAAATTCTGACCCTACCATCCGAATGTCGCAGCAGAAATCGAGACTCATCAGACCAGGCAACGTTTTTCCAATCTTCTATTGTCCAATTTTGGTGAGCCTGTGCGAATTGTAGCCTCAGTTTCCTGTTCTTAGCTGACAGGAGTGGCACCCGGTGTGGTCTTCTGCTGCTGTAGCCCATCTGCGTCAAGGTTCGACGTGTTATACGTTCAGAGATGCTCTTCTGCATACCTCGGTCCAGTCTGGCCATTCTCCTCTGACCTCTGGCATCAACAAGGGATTTTCGCCCACAGAACTGCCGCTCACTGGATATTTTCTCTTTTTCGGACCATTCTCTGTAAACCCTAGAGATGGTTGTGCGTGAAAATCCCAGTAGATCAGCAGTTTCTGAAATACTCAGACCAGCCCGTCTGGCACCAACAACCATGCCACGTTCAAAGTCACTTAAATCACCTTTCTTCCCCATTCTGATGCTCGGTTTGAACTGCAGCAGATCGTCTTGACCATGTCTACATGCCTAAATGCATTGAGTTGCTGCCATGTGATTGGCTGATTAGAAATTTGCGTTAACGAGCAGTTGGACAGGTGTGCCTAATAAAGTGGCCGGTGAGTGTGTATATATATATATATATATATATATATATATATATATATATATATATATATATATGTATACACACGCAGAGAGAGTGAGAGAGAGAGAGAGAGAGAGAGAGAGAGATAGAGAGAGCATAACAGGGGCTGCATGGTAAAAGCATTCAGCATTAACACACTTTGTAAGGGAAGTGAGCCAGGATTTTCTGAGAAGGACAAAAAAAAAAAAAACTATTCTGAGCATAAGAAAAGGAGTATGTGGCAGGGGACAACAAAGCCTCCTGTTTCAGATGACTGTTCTTTGTGCACTATGGATTCAATGGTGCGTGGACTGGCCAATCTGCAATTCTAATGTGGATTTGAAGAAGACCTTGGCTCCATGTGAAAAAAGAAAAGAGTCCTCCTGCGCCTGGTGTTCGAGTGACACACACACACACAACATGAGAGAGAGCGAGAGCGAGGCTGATAGCGATGAAAACAGAAGCAGATCTTATTAGAGCCAACGTTAAAGGTAGCCATGAGCAGATGAGGAATACATTAAAACCATGAGTCCGATCAATTATTTGTCATGTTTATGTAACATTAGCTGCTAACGTGGAGAGGCAGCAAAGCGCGCGCACACACACACACACACACACACACACACACACACACACACACACACACACACACACACACACACACACACACACACACACACACACAGTCACCTGGGGTTCAATTATATATCTTATGGGTGTCAAACAGAGATGCCTCTGAAACTCAAAGCATGGTAGGGTAGTAGTATTGACATTTCTACTCATTTGGGGGAAATGTTGAGCTAGATATGTGGGGGGAGGCAAGATGTGCCGTGTCAGTGCCTCAACCTTTATTGAGCCCCCAAGGAATCAGCCCCCAGGTTTCATCTGTTCTCAGAGGCTGTGGTGCCCCCCCCCCACAAAGCAACTTTCTGTGTGAGATATTTCAAGAGAACATCCCCCATCCCACAACCCACCCTGCTCTTCCTCCTCACATCTCAACTTTTGCAATGTGTTTCCCAGGAGAAGGGGAGAGAAAGAAAGGAGGTGTGGGGGGTTCAGGGAGTGGGCAGGAAGTGTCTCCATTCCTCTCAACACATTTTCTCTTTTTGGTTGACATCCCTCTCTCTGCTACAAAATGTTCGACTTCCCTATTTCCCTTCTTCTCCCTGCAGAACCAGGCCATCCAGTCTGAACTCATGACTCAATGGTGAGATGAAGACTATCAACAGTAGTTCAACCACACCAGGAAACTGAGCCCCATTAACCCGTATGGCAGCACACCCCGTACCCTAGTTCCAGCTGAAGCCCAACACCTTTCACACCCCCCACCACCTCCTCACCGTCTCCGTGGGTGGCCGGGGGATGCCCACAAACAGGTGGTCCAGGAAGTTGGCACTGCGCCCGAGGCCCAGTACTGTGTAGGGTAGCTGGAGGGAGAGGTGAGCCGACTGGCTCAGCTGGCCCGCTGTGGAGAGACAAAGAGAGAGGCGGACGAGAGAGAGAGAGAGAGATATGGGGAAGGAGAGAGGGGGAGAGAGAGAGAGATTGAGTGCTTATTAGGATGCTGGCAAAGTAAATATACATTGGCCAAGTTACCATGAGTCGAAGGATGGGAGAGAGAGCAAGAGCAAGCGAGAGAGTGAGAGTGAGAGTGAGAGAGAGAGAGAGAGAGGGAGAGAGAGAGAGGGGGATGCTATCCTGGGGTTAGGGACAGCATCACCAGAGCTTGAAGGGCCATAAAAAAGTATGATAAAACAGAGAAGACAGAGCATCCAACCCGGGCCTGTCCAGCACCTCCTCTCTGTAACACCACCTAACCCACCCATACTCTGTGCTTCACTTGCTCCATACCTTCTGCCTTATCTGACCCCTGGCATCTTCTTACTCTCTCTCTGATTCTGGTGGTCTGTTCTCAACCCCCCACAGCTCCTCCCCTGCTCTTTGGGCTCACTTGCTTCCTTCCTCTCCTTTCCATTTCTCTCTCCCCTCTGCTCTGCTCCATCTCGCCCACGCTGCCCAACACTGCCAAGTGCAGCCGACATAAATCAACCCTCTACATGGTACAAAGAGAGAGAAACAGAGACAGCGAAATGGAGAAAGATAGAGAGGAAGATAGGGGAAGAGAGAGCCTCAAGGTGGACAGTGATCAGAACTAATGTGGATGGACTCTGTGTTGCAGGCCAACAGGAACACAGTAGCTTTGCTCTGCTCTTTTATGCATCTTCACTGAAGTTCATTTCAGTTTGCCACCATTCAGTTCAGTCCAGTTCATTTCTGTTTAATTCACTACTGTTCAGTTCAGTTCTGTACAATTTGTGGTCAAATACAGTTTAGTTTTGTTGGCTTCTTCTGGATCTCCACCTTGCCATAATGGACAAGCTTGCGTGTACCAATGATCCCAAGAGCTATGCCATCCGGAGCCTGGCTCCTGGTAGGATAACCCAAGACAGATTGGTCAAGGGGGAGGTTCCCGACGAAGTGTGATCCAACAAAGACCTCAACGGTGGAACTGGCAGAAGACGTCTCCAGATCACAACGGCAGTGAAAGTGGATGAAGGCTGCAACAGAGGGTGGTCCCCAATCGTCTTGGTTCTCCATGCCATTGGACTCTGGCCACCCCCTGCCAAGGACCATGTGGTGGCTGCAGGCGCATCAGCCACTCCATATAAAAAGCTGTCATGTGCAGGCGTCCTCCCATTATGCGGCTCCCAGGATCAGCCTCTACACCCACCCGAGGACCCAGAGGGAGGATGGTCATACTCGACTCCAAGTGACCACCGATGATGATGAGTTTTGTTGGGTTCAAGCCTGCTCAACCCAGATCAGCTCATTTTACTTTAACATCTGTCTTCTATGTGCTACTTTCTCATTGTAGGAGTAAAGCTGAACTGTTGTCTTGGCAATGCAGTGTATGGGGGTATTTGCTTGATATTTGATCGTCATGTGGGTGCAAGAATATGATTAAGTCTGGGGCAAGGCTTCTAAGAGAGGGTAAAATACGGAATTATAGCTGTAAAACCTGCCCATGATGTCACAACATAGGGCCCATGTAAAAGTTTATCGATTTATTCATTTAAAATTGTCTGCAGTTTGTATATTAGATAGCCCTATGGACTCTTGTGACTTTACAAAAGCCATCTTTTCTGGCTGGTAGTTGTGGGGTTTGGAAGACGAGACAGTATAATTGCTTTAATTAGAGAGAGAGAGAGAGTTCTGGGGTTTGGAAAATGAGACAGTATAATTACTTTAATTGGAGAGATAGACAGAGAGACAGACAGAGAGACAGACAGACTGACAGACCGACAAAGCCCTAGCATCTAACATTCACTTCAGATGAAGCCTTGTCTACAGTGTGCATTTACGTATTTGTGACATTTAACAAGGATGTGTGTGAACAGTCTCATGCTGCACAGTGAGAGCTGTGCAATACGGCACGGGCTCTGACTTCGCCTGAATGCTGTTTGACTCAGAACTTTTCATAATAACGTGGTACGTTAACAGACTGAGGGAAGACAAGGGGGGAGAGAGAGAGACAAAGAAAGAGAGAGAGACTAATTAGTATCAGCAAATAGCCTTTTGGAAGGTAATGTAACAAATGTGCAAGACACACAGACACATAAGAATGGAAGAAAACGACAATCCTGGATCCACAGAATCAGCAGGCTGCGAGGGTGTTTTGAGAGAACAAAACATGGCTCTTGCACACAAGCCTGCCTAACATCTAAATGTCAGATTGTGTTTTAAAAGGTTACATTCTTTTTCATGGAAATAGACACGCACACACTCACTCACTCACTCACTCACTCACTCACTCACTCACTCACTCACTCAGTCACTCACACACACACACACACACACACACACACACACACACAGATTTTTTTCCAAGTGCACATTTTAAATACCATATAATTGCTTTTGTTAAAATTCACTACTTTACAAAATGTTCCCGAATAAACATTGTCACTCTTGTGGAACATTAAATAAAATCTCCTCTGGTTTTAGCCTCCTAGCTTACTAGTAACTCAGCTATATCCTGATAGGATTTCACTGCTAATCAACATCAGGATGTTGGAAGCTGCTGCTTGTTGTAATGGGGGAGCTACTGATTAAATAAACCCAATTGAAAACTTTGAGGAGCTTAAAAGCAGCAGTTGGTATGAAGCACTCTTCAAAGAAACATTACCTCCAAAAACATTTGCTGACCGTCTGTGAAACACTGCTTTTAGAATATTTCGGAGAGAGAGCGAGAGCGAGAGCGAGAGAGAGAGAGCGAGAGCGAGAGAGAGAGACAGAGAGAGAGAGAAGAGAAACAAGCTAGTAAACAGACATAAAACACCTCTTTTCAGCCTTCTGGCAGTGATGACCTCTTTGAACTTGCACACAGCAGGAGGAACAAAAAATCATGCATATCAATACACCCGTAAGCAAGAAAAAGAAATTCTGTGATCTGTGGCATTGCCACTGTTGACAGCATGTACCGTATAAACATGTAGCAGGTCTTTTTGTAAGATACACACCAGCAACCACCATCAACCACCACTGTCCATTTGCTGTCCATGCACTGTTACATTTCCAAACGCCTGCCTGGCCCTAACATGACCCGTCTTCAATACAAACCAAACAAAGTGAAATATAAATCAGCCTTGATGGTTAAGCCCATTGATCCAATGCACACTTGAAAAAAAAGTCAAAAAATGATGACATCATCAATCCAAAGAGTTATCTGAAATAAAAAAAAAAGTCAGCATTTGGTAAAAATAAAGTAAAAAAACCCAAAACAAATCCAAAACATCTGAAGCTCTGTCTTGCATGTCTGTACTTAGTACACCGACTCAGAGTCCAGATAGAGGTTTTTCTGGATTGCAGAGAATCCTACAGAGAGAGGAGCGGGCAGGTAGACGAACATACCACTTCTCCAAGGAGGAGAAAGGAACCGAGAAAACCATGTTGACTTCACTGACATTTACTGCTCCCTTTTCACAATTTGCCGGTTTGGCACTCAACCTCCATTCACCACGCCAGGCTGGAGAAGAGGATTTTGAGGGGATCTTACCTTTAAGCTAGGCTTGGTTTGATGTGTTCGACAGGCTGCCGTTTCTCGTCAGCGAGCCATAGGCGGTCTGGCTGGCTGACTGTCTGACTGAGTGCATGTCTTGCATTAGGCCACTCAGCAGGGTGGAGTGGGTTGGGGTGTGTGTTTCTGATGGAGAATCAGGCAGGGTTACATTACAGGCAGGAAGCCTGGCTTTACGTTCGCTGAAAACTGTTTGTGTTTGTGTGTGTGTATGTGTGTGGATTTTGGTTATAGAGGCTATGGATGGAGACCAGCCATTTCACAACATGGGGATGCTGGCAAGAATAATGTGCAGAGCGGTGTGTTTCAGTGCATGTGTGTGTCCTATCTCCCTGCAGCAGAGCTGGCGGAGGCCTTGGCAGTGTTCCGCCCTGCACACATGACTGACAGCCTCCAATCCTTCTCTTAGAAGACAAAGCCGGATTCAGCAAAGCCTCCATTTGTACGCCTGAGTGTCTGTAGTTTATTGAAAGTGAGGAATAGCGTGCACAAATGCACACATGTACACACAAGTAAACACATGTAAACACAGAGGCTCAGAGTGGAAAGCAAGCACAGCACACACACCAATATAGTATATCAGTAAGTAAGTATTACTTTGCTTGACAGCCCTGCCACAAGTCTAAACAAAGATGTTTGCATGCATTCGCGTGCACACACACACACACACACACACACACACACACACACACACACACACACACACACACACACACACACACACACACACACAGACATACGCATGACCACACACAGACAATTCAAAGGTAAGCGTTGAGTCAAGGCATTAAAGTTGCAGTATTTGCTCTGATTAGGATACAGAGCGAGACAGAGAAAGAGCACACCAAGAACAAGTTCTTCTCAATTCCTGCATTTCAGTTTACCTCTCCATATTTTAAAACTGAGTCTTTTCTCTTTCTCAACTGATTATGATGATAGCCTCCTGCAGGTCATAACCAACAATTCAGCCACCCCTTTAAAGAGAGCAACAAGTAGCCTGGCATCCAAGAGCAGTGGGTGACAGCTGTTTGTGAAACCACATTGAATTTTTCCTTATACGTCTATGTGAATATGGGATTTGGGCACATTAACACACAAGACGGCGACATGTTGGCCCAGTGGTTAGCGCTGTTGCCTAACACAAGAAGGTCCTGGGTTTGAACCCTGGGGTTGTCCAACCTTGGGGGTCATCCCAGGTCATCGTCTGTGTAGAGTTTGCATGATCTCCCCGTGTCTACGGTGGGTTTTCTCCATGTGCTTTGGTTTCCCCCACCATCAAAAAGACATGCGGGTTAATACTCCCATCTGTGCCCCTGACCAAGGCATGTCAAGACGAATTGGAGTTGGTCCTCGGGCACTGCATGGCAGCTGCCCACTGCTCCTAGCTACACAGCTAGGATGAGTTAAATGCAGAGGAAGAATTACCCCATGGGGATTAATAAAGTAGTAAAAAAAGAAAAAGGAAAAAAAGACATACACACAGCATGTTTCCTGTGATCAGAAATTCAGTATTTTGAATCTCATCCTCCATGTTTCCTAGAAGCTGTGCAGTTCCAGGACCCCCAAGGTACTTGCGGGGACTGTATGAGGTATTGTAAGAATTGGTGTTAAATTAAGCCAAACTCATTAGAGATACTGCACTGCTGGATTTTCTCTATTTTTCATACCTGTTTACCTGTGGTATAGACATTTAAAGTAGTTTGTACCAAACTGCAGAAAACCAAGAAAAAGATCCCCTTGGTTGGGGATCTGTATGGCAGTGATCTATGGTGCATGTGTATCTGTTATACCAGTGGCTCCCAACTTCTTATTTTGGAGTACTTTCATACATCTGAGAAAAGTTGAGCTCTACTCTCTAACCAACAGTCTTAAAAAATTGTATCCGGATGCTTTGTTTCCTGATGTCTCTTCATTTTGCTTGGCTTCGTGTTATCTTTAGCTAGTTTCTTTCCATTAATCACAGATTCCATAGAACCAGAATTAAGGAAGCTTTTAGGGTAAAGCCTAAGCCCCATTTTTTTTGACAAAAGACAAAACATGAAGTAGAGGAGATTATTACATTATTTCTGCTCACTCATAATGAATTGCCATTTACGGAAGCCGACTTTTTTTTGGGTAACATTTGTTTTTTCCAACTTTGCATTTTTGGTGAGTAAACTTTGCCCTGCTATCTAAGAAGGATAAAACCCAGATTCTACAGGGTCCGAAGCCTTTATTCATCATCCCACATAAAAGTATGGCAAGAGTTTGACTTTTAGGCTTGGCTTATGTGTCTCTCTTCACTGGATATGACACAACATTATGAGCAGACACTCTCAGCACAAAGATACGCTAATGTTATGACTGTAGCATTTTTTCACTAAGGAAAATGTGTGTATCTGCACCGTCAGCATGCTAACTATGACCACACATCTACCTTACACTGATGCAGAAAAACATGTTTTTAGAGGTTCCCAGTGCTCGTCGCTATAGAAACTGTTTTTTCCCCTGATGGCAAAAAAGGAGCAAATGGTCCAAATTGGGGTGAGATTGTGAGAGGCGACTGCACGAGAGAGAGAGAGAGAGAGAGAGAGAGAGAGAGAGAGAGAGAGAGAGTGATACGAGAGTAAAAAAAATAGTCTGCACACACACACACACACACACACACACACACACACACACACACAGAGCTTGGAAAGCCCTTTTCCCATACAATGGCAAAAAGATCTTTAAAGAGATTTGCAAGGAAAACGCTGCATGAGAGAGAGTGTGAGAGAGTGAGAGAGAGGGAAAGAGAGAAAGGTGATAAGGAGGAAGGCCCAGAGAGCTCTATCCTTGTTGTGTCCTTATCAACAGCCAGCCCTGCACTACTTCTTACACACAGTACAAAACTCATTATGTTGACACCAGCACCCAACCTGACATACAAAACACCATAGATGGGTGTGTATGTGCGTACATACATACACACTTCAGAAAGTGTTTAAAAAAGTGTCTTTTGCAAGTGGACTTTGGAGAAGCGAAGTTTAGATGACACCCAGTTACTTTTATATGACTCAGGTCAAAAGTATTAAGACAGTATGCACAGGGGCTTCTGATTGCCTTCACATTAAGTATCATATCTGAAAACGGATTGAGTGGCTGATTCTGAAAAAAAAACATATTTGAGCAAAAATATATCTTAAAGAATTGCTTAAGTTTGTCTCTGATTCATTTATGAATATTTTGAGCAAATGGGAGGAAAACGGCGTAACAGAAAAGGCTTATCCTGGGATGATAACTCCCTTACTCCAATAAATGTTAACTCAGTGGGGTCACCACTGTCATCAGTGATGTCATTGAAAAGCTGCTCCGTGATGTCATCAGTTATGAAATGAACTGAGTCTTTAGTCTCACTGTTCGTGATGTCATAAAATGGCTATTGATTGACACCACCGACGACGCCATGCGATGGCAATTCAGTGATGTCATAGGACAGCTATTAAGTAATGTCATCGGCAATGTCACAAAATTGCTGTTTGGTATGTCAAAGTACAGAATCTACCACAGTCCCTGTAGTCATGAATCCTCATCACATCCAAGTGCTTTTCGGCAGTTCCATTACCTGAACCATAGGATGCAAGAAAATTGGATGGATTGCATGTAATAATGAGAGAAACTATCATGCCTCAACAGGAGGCTAATGATATTCCACCACAAACAACAAATCCCTGAAGTGAAGTTTAAAGAGAATCCTGCCCTTATGCTTAAAACCTACCAGTCTCGCTCCAAATCTCTCATTTTCTTACCAATGATACCTAGAGGTTGTTGCCGTTATCTCCCCCTCTCCTAAAGATGTCTGCATTGGTGGACAAACAGCAGTCAGCAACAAGCACAGTAAAACTGATGACAACTACCTCTTTCAAAATTCTTCATTCAGCAAGGAAGTGAAAGGGTCTGCCCTCGGACCAACTAATGGTCCATCTGGACACAGTTGTCCTGTACGGCAGTGATAAGCTGTCCAGATTGATAAGCATAACACTTTACATTGGGATGGACAGACAGTACGATAAGGTACAGGCACACTGTGATGCACAAATGCATGCATCTATGCCCCCGCGCGCGCACACACACAACATTTAAATAGATGTCTGTTTTTAGTCTTTTTCAACAGGGTTTAACCCCAGTGTTTTGAAGTTTGAAGTCTTTGTTTCGATAACCGGCTGTTGTGCCCACATCAACTATCTGTGTCCATGTCTCTCTGCCAGGGAGACCCAGCTGTGGCACAGATTTGCCATATTGTCAAAATGAGGAAAAGTAGACCAAGTGCTTTTCTAGGCTTTCAGCTTGGAGCCCTGGAACCTGGTCAAATGTAGGTTAGGATATCATTTAGATTTCAATTCCTGTTTCATTTATTGAATCATGGTTCTGATTCTTATAATTTCTGAGGAAGAATGGTTTCAAAAGCAAAAATCACTCTTGGTACAGCATTTGGGCTTGAGGTTGTTGGCTATCTCCCTACACCTAGAAAGTATTACTATTACATTTGGACAGAAAATGAAATGGAAATATTCCTTTAGTTAGTTAAAATATTTCATGGGGTACGCCGCAGTGCAATGGCCATTTAAATTTCTTCACTGTCTTTGCTGGGCAGCATGGAATATGCCAATGAATGTCAAAAATTATCTCCCATGAGTTTAGTGTTTACCGGTAGTTGTCACCTGTCATTACAACGCAACCATCATTGGTGCTGTTGCGCCCTGCACATGAAGTTGTTTTTTTTTTGTTCTGAAAAACACAAGTTGATGGAAACATGTAGTAATTTATATTTTCTTTAATCAAATGAAGTCAAGGCAAGCCACATTTATTTTTGTCCAAAATCACAACGTAATCCCAAAGGGCTTTACCAACAGTGCAATATATGACATCCCCTATCGTCAGACCAGGCCTGGGCAAAGGCCGTCCCAGGGTTCGTATGCGGCAGCAACCTCATTCAATGTAGCCCGCGGAATCATGCTCAGATCACATAAAGAATCTGCATGGTAAAGTTCTGAAAAATGTATTTGTTATTCTAATTAAAAGTCCAATGAATACTTGCCTTTGTATAATAATTTAACTCCCACCACTTGTGGGACATTTATTTTGAAAGGACTTATGAATAACAACTGCACGAGGGCAGACTGACTGACAGGCTGACACACACACAATTACAAATAGTAGCAAGCTAGAAATCGTGCAAAAATTAGTTTTTCAAAGATTTCAAAAAGAAAAGTAGGCAATGAATGTAGGGTGTTCCAGAAAGAGTGGACATCGAAGTATTTCTTTATTGCGGTATCAGAGAAAGCTGTGTGCTTAGTGTGCAAAGAGAACATTGCAGTCTTGAAAGACTACAACGTATCCCAACACTTCCAGACAAAGCAAGCAGAGAAATACAGGGATATGTTTTCTGAGAAGAGGGCAACTGCCTCGAAAGAGTTGCTTTCTCAGTGGCAAAAGCAGCAAGGACTTAAAAAAAAAACTGCATTCAGCAAACAACAGAATTGTGAGAGTTAGCTATGTACTGTCTCACAAAATTGCTAAACATTGCAAGCCATTTGCTGAGGGCGAATTCATTAAAGAATGGTTAATTGACTCTGCAGCAATACTTTGCTCCAACAAGAAAGAGCTGTTTGAAAATGTTTCCCTGTCAAGACCAACAGTGACACAGCATGTTGAGGACATCACAGAGAATATGGAACAACAGTTGAAAGACAAGGTAAAAGATTTCACCTATTTCTCCTTGGCCCTGGATTAGAGAAGTGATGCACATGACACAGTGCAGTTGTTGATATTCTTACACAGAATAACCCCAGACTTTGAGATTACAGAGGAGCTTGCTTCAGTGCAGTCAATGAAGAGCACAGCCACAGGGAAAGATTTACTGGGGGAGTTTAATAAGTGTGTGGCAAAGCTGGGACTGAGTTTTGAAAAGTTATCCAGTGTGACCACTGATGGCTGCCCAAACTTCACAGGAAAAAAAGTTGGCCTTTTGAAAAGGATACAAGATCAAGCAGTTGAGCTGAACCTAGATCAGAAAATTATTTTCCTGCACTGCATTATTAATCAGGAGGTGCTTTGTAAATGTGTTCTGAAAATGAGCCATGTTGTGGATACTGTCACTAAAGTGGTAAACTTCATAAGAACAAAATCTTTAAACCACAGGAAGTTTGTGTCACTGTTGGAAGAGAGAGTGGGGTCATGCAGATCTCCCCTACCACACAAACACAAGTTGGCTGAGTTTGGGGAAGGTGCTTAAAAGTGTGTGGGACCTGAAGTCGGAAATTGTTGAGTTTTTGCAAATGAAAGGAAAATATGTGGATTTCCCTCAGCTGCAAGATAAAGCACAGTTGGCTAATTTTGCCTTCATTATTGACATCAAGCTGTTGCTTTCCTCTCCTTTCGCCTTCAATGTGGAAAACAATGTCACTTATGAGGTTCTATGCATCTTTTGATGAAAAATCTTTCCAAAGATTATCAGTCATGCTCAGAAGATGTTTGTACTGTTTGGGTCAATCTATGTATGTGAACAGACATTTTCAGTGATAAAATATGACAAGTCAAGGCACAGATCATCGCTTACTGACTCTCACCTCTTAGCAATCCTGCATAGTGACGTCAGAAACTATACCTGACTTTACTGCTCTAATCAATGCCCATCAGAGACCTCACTCCTCATACTGATTGAGCAGTTTTAAATGTAATGTTGAGTGCTCTCGTGTTTTTGTGCATACCCATTAAGAAGAGCTCTGTCCGTAGTGCTGAATGCACAGTGTACTTTTCCCTCCGTGTAGTTCGTTGCATGTTTAATAATGAAAATACCTACCAAAAGGAGAGCATGGATGTGGTTTATGTCTGTGCATGTTAAAAAAGTAAAATAAGCAACACATCTGGGTATGACTTACAGTAGATACAGCAACGCATTCATGCAAAGGATGCATCATTCTGTAACATGATTCTAGCCTATGATGGGAAAAATATATTCTAATGTGGCCCTCCATGGAAAATAATTGCCCAGGCCTGCTTTAGACCCTCGAATTGGACGAGGAAAAACTCCACAAGAAAAACCTTATTGGGAAATAAACTGAGAGAAACCTCAGGAAAAGCAGCAGAGGAGGGATCCCTTTTCCAGGATGGACAGACATGCAATAGGTGTTGAATGCAGAGTTGTCAGGAATAACAGAATTATAATGTACAACCGGAGATTACACACAGAGCAAGGTAACATAGAAAATAAAACCACCTGCCTAATATTGTGTAGGTCCCCCTCATGCCGCCAAAACAGCTCTGACCCGCTGAGGCATGAACTCCACAAGACCTCTGAAGGTGTCCTTTGGTATCTGGCACGAAGACGTAAGCAGCAGATCCTTTTAAATCCTGTAATTTGCGAGGTGGGGCCTCCATGGATTGGGCTCGTTCTTCCAGCACATCCCACAGATGCTCGATCAGATTGAGATCTGGGGAATTTGGAGGCCGAGGTAACACCCTGAACTCATGTTCCTCAAACATTCCTGAACAATTTTTACAGTGTGGCAGGGCACATTATCCTGCTGAAAGAGGCCACTGTCATCAGGGAATACCATTGTCATGAAGAGGTGTACCTAGACTGCAACAATATTTAAATAGGTGGTATGTGTCAAAGTAACGTCCATATAAATGCCAGGACCCAAGTTTTCCCAGCAGAACATTGTCCAGAGCATCACACTGCCTCCACCAGCTTGCCTTCTACTCATAGTGCATTCTGGTGCCATCTCTTCCCAATGTAAACCACACACACACACACACACACACACACACACACACACACACACACACACACACACCCGTTGTCCACATGATCTAAAAGAAAACGTGATTCATCAGACCAGGCTACCTTCTTCCATTGTTTCATGGCACAGCTCTGATGCTCATGTGCCCATTATAGGTTCTTTCGGTGGTAGACCGGGTCAATCATGGGAACTCTGACTGGTCTGTGGCTATGCAGCCCCACATGCAGCAAGCTGTTTCAGCAAATTGAGCTACAGTAGCTCTTCTGCCGGATTGGACCAGACAGGCTAGCCTTCACTCCCCACGCACATTAATGAGCCTTGGGCGCCTATGACCCTGTTGCCGGTTCACCGGTTGTCTTTCACTGGACCAGTTTTGGTAGGTTCTGATCACTGCATACCGGGAACACCCCACAAACCTGCCGTTTTGGAGATGCTCTGACCCAGTCGTCTAGCCATCACAATTTGGCCATTGTCAAATTCGCTCAGATTTTTATGCTTGCCCATTTTCCTACTTCCAACACATCAACTTCAAGAACCAACTGTTCACTTGCTGGCTAATATATCCTACCCCTTGATAGGTGCTATTGTAACAAGATAATCAATGTTATTCACTCACCTGTCAGTGGTTTTAATGTTTTGGCTGATTGGTGTACAGTTAATACATACACTCACTGGCCACTTTATTTGGTACACCTTGCTAGTACCGGGTTGGACCCCCTTTTGCCTTCAGAACTGTCTTAATCCTTTGTGGCATAGATTCAACAAGGTACTGGAAACATTCCTCAGAGAGTTTGGTCCATATTGACATGATAGCATCACGCAGTTGCTGCAGATTTATCAGCTGCACATCCATGATGCGAATCTCCCGGTCCACCACATCCCAAAGGTGCTCTATTGGATTGAGATCTGGTGACTGTGGAGGCCATTTGAGTACAGTGAACTCATTGTCATGTTCAAGAAACCAGTCTGAGATGATTCGAGCTTTATGACATGGCGCGTTATCCTGCTGGAAGTAGCCATCAGAAGATGGGAACACTGTGGTCATAAAGGGATGGACATGGTCAGCAACAATACTCAGGTAGGCTGTGGCGTTGACACAATGCTCAATTGGTACTAAGGGGCCCAAAGTGTGCCAAGAAAATATCCCCCACACCATTACACCACAACCACCAGCCTGAACCATTGATACAAGGCAGGATGGATCCATGCTTTCATGTTGTTGATGCCAAATTCTGACCCTACCATCCGAATGTCGCAGCAGAAATCGAGACTCATCAGACCAGGCAACGTTTTTCCAATCTTCTATTGTCCAATTTTGGTGAGCCTGTGCGAATTGTAGCCTCAGTTTCCTGTTCTTAGCTGACGGGAGTGGCACCCGGTGTGGTCTTCTGCTGCTGTAGCCCATCTGCCTCAAGGTTCGACGTGTTGTGCGTTCAGAGATGCTCTTCTGCATACCTCGGTTGTAATGAGTGGTTATTTGAGTTACTGTTGCCTTTCTATCAGCTCGAACCAGTCTGGCCATTCTCCTCTGACCTCTGGCATCAACAAGGGATTTTCACCCACAGAACTGCCGCTCACTGGATATTTTCTCTTTTTCGGACCATTCTCTGTAAACCCTAGAAATGGTTGTGCGTGAAAATCCCAGTAGATCAGCAGTTTCTGAAATACTCAGACCAGCCCGTCTGGCACCAACAACCATGCCACATTCAAAGTCATTTAAATCACCTTTCTTCCCCATTCTGATGCTCGGTTTGAACTGCAGCAGATTGTCTTGACCATGTCTACATGCCTAAATGCATTGAGTTGCTGCCATGTGATTGGCTGATTAGAAATTTGTGTTAAGGACCAGTTGGACAGGTGTGCCTAATAAAGTGGCCGGTGAGTGTAGAATTTAGCAGATAAAATTTAAATGTATTGGGTAATAAAAATTGTAAGGGGAGTGCAAGGCATATTTATCAACTTCTCAAAACCTTGCTTAAAATTGTTAAACATTTAGACGTAAACAAAGCTAATGGTCTGAAAGAATCTGCATTTCCATCCATCCATTGTCCAAACCACTTATCCTAATCTGCTTTTGTGTTGCTGAAACACTTACAGAGGAGATGCAAAGCATGGCATCACAGATCGATAAAAATTCTTCATGTCTCCCTTTAGGAGTACCATGCTTCTCTTTTTCACTTTCCTTACAAACATTTTCTTTTTCCCTCAACTCCTTTGTTTGCCCTTTATTTGATCTCAGTCTCTTCTCTCCCCTCTAATCTCCTTGTCATTTGATCTCTTCTGGTATCTTTTCCTTTTCCAAACAGTCTTTTCGGATTTGTCCCCCCAATCCATGCCTGTCTTGCTCTCACAACTTTTCTCTCCATCCTCGACACTCCGCTGCTCCACCTTGGCCTAAGGTATGCGAGTCTGCCCTTCCCACTACAGTTCTCATGGTAGCTAAATGGTTTTGACAACAATGACCTTTAAGTGCCAAATTAAAGGCATATATTGAACAGACATTATTGATTAAAACGGGCTGCATATCAGGCAGACTGAGGCATTGATAAGCATTCGAACAAACTCAATAGATTAACCACTACCTTGAGTAAACAGCAATAGTGCAGTAAATCAACATGCACAAAAGCAAGTTTAAGTACAATTTCAAGATGTCTGCATGTCTTTAGACTTTATGTAGAGTGTAGGGGTAATACATGGCAGTTGTCAACAAGACCATTTGTGTAGGATTTTCCTGCTGGGTTAACAGATAAGGCATTGTGGTTCAGATTTGAGAGAACAGTCCTAGGTTTTGAATCCACCTTAGAACACTTATGACATGCCTATCTCTTTACCCTAATCTTTCAATTGCTACTAACCCACCAAACTATAGATGGACATAAGGTCCACCTTCTCATTGCACTTTCAACCATGGACTTTTGTCAAGGTATTGCCACGATGGAAAGCTTCAGTTAACCCTGACCATAACCTTAATCAGGGCCCTTACTGTAAAACCTCAACCTAACCTCTTCTGTAATGTGTTTGAGACATTACTGACTACTGTCATGAGAGGTTCTGAGCTGCTGCAAGCCTCCAACAGATGTCCTTGGTTGAGAGGAGGAACGGGGAAGTGCTAAGGTCGAATCTAAGTTGGTGAACTCATAATTGCCTGACCTTCCAGTCAATCTTCACCTTCCTATGTGATAAAGGCCAAAGAAAAGGCTACTGGCAACCCCCCACCCAAACAAACAAGATATAAAAAAATGATGCACTTAACTGTGTCTATGTCCCAATCTCCTCTGACCCTCCTCAACAAGCCCGCCACTTCCAATCCATTCAAGCTGTTTGGATAACAGAGTCTGCTCAACCCTTTAAGTCCTAGAGTTTCTTGAGATGTGTTTGTTGGGGAGCTGTTAAGCTGTTACAGTGGAATATGTGTTTCTGCAAGCTTGTTTACATACTGTATGTGTGTGTGTGTGCCACAGAGTGTGAGTCAGCCGTTGCTAATCTGGTGAACTCATTAGCCTAATTGGACAGTCTGCAGAGAGCTCTATATTGATCTAGTCCTGTTATGACTCTCCTCCCTATCATCTCTCTAGCGTGTTGCCCTCTCGCCACTCTCCTCCCCCATCTCACACGAACCTCCTATACCCTGTATTCCCTCTCAAATCATTAAATCCTTGGCAGCGCAGATACACTGGGATCATCTGGAAAAAGTGTGAGCTGGCTTCACTGTGCTCTTCAAAGTGTTTCTGGATGCCTGCATTACAAACTTATTCATTTATTCTTTTTTTGGAGCTTGCTGACAAAATAGGACAATAAGCGCCATGTAGCTCATTTCAGGAGAAGCCCTTATAACACAATTTCTATGGCATTTACTGGTAATTTAGAAATACATGATTTACAAGTCTAAGAGCTAGGGATGAGTGTTTCCAGCTTGGCTCTGCCTTCTTATATTTCCCTACAGACAGACAGAGAGAGACACAATATCTCAAATAAATAATTCTATTCTTTTCAAACTGCCCCCTGATACCTCTCTCAATCTCCTTCTGACCCTCTTTGCCCTCCTCTCTCTCTCTTTTCCATCCTCATATGTTGGCTCATTTGTCCCTCCCTCCCCTCTAGCCACCCTGTCTCTGTGCTACCTTCATTCCCCCCCAAAACACACACACAAAATACCACACAAACCTCAGTAGGAGTTTGCTGATAATGAGGTGTGGTGTCAGAATCACAGCTCAGGCTCATTCATCCACCCTGTTTAGTAAGGCACGCACACGAACGCACATACGCACACACACACACACACACGCACACGCACACACACACCCACACCCTACCTCTCCTACCCCTCTCTGGCAACCCCCTCCCCGGAAACATGCAACCACACATACTTTGGAGATGTATTTCCAATTAATTTCCATTCACAACTATAGATCTTCATTTTAGAACATGAGAAGTTCCAAGTGGAGTCAAGTACACGCTGGTTGTTGAGATGACCATTGGTTTGAAAATGTTTTGATCTGGAACTATCTGTGTTGTATAAGAGGCAAATATACAGAGTCTCTGAGGTAAAACACCTGACCTGTACTCCTACACAGACTGCCATTCACACCTACGCAGGGAGAGAAAGATAAAGAGTGAGATCATGTGTCAGTGGCCCTGTTTAGACATGGTATTAACATGCATCTTGGGGTGATCCGATCACAAGTGGAAAGCTCTAAGTACGTCTGTTCACACCTGGCATTAGAATGCATGTCCACATGCGTCTTGAGTGACCACTTGTGATCGGCTTTCACTTCCCTGCTCTATATGCAAATAAACACGTACGTCAGTGGTAGGGGTTTGCGATTTAGCCTCGGTTGCAAGCAGAGAGAGGGAGCATGGCTCGCGACAGAGTAGAAGCAATAGGGAGGCTGACTGATCAGCCTCAGTGTATCAAACTAACAACCTGTCCCTTATATACTGCAGTGAAGCTGGGTCCTGGGCTGACTGACTGACACACAGGGAGACACAGGCAAAACACAGGGCTGAAGAGAGGGAGAAAATGGGAGCCACATACTCTGAAAGAAGAGAGTGAGGAAACAGCTCTGGCACCAGAGCACACAGGCCCGTGCGAGTGAACAAATGAAAGACATTATTAAATAAAGCCTGTGTTAATTGCCTAAAACCATGTCAACCTTCATCTCGAACCCTCCCCGTGGCATAGACGTGCCACAATCACGTAAACAAGTAAACACCTACAGAAACATAAGGAGAGAGGAGTTGAAGCAACAGGCATTAAACAAAATGAGACATCTTTGTTCAATCGAGCCTCACTTTAATGTGCCATCAATTAGTATGATAAATTTCATCTCTGTAAATTATCAGTCAATTATTCTATAAAAGTATGTTTTCATACAAAATTTGAAGTGCTCTTAAAGAAATACAATAAATCATCCCATAACAGGTTTTTAAAAAGTGCTGTGTAAATAAATATTATTCTGATGATGATGTAGATGACGATGATGTGTGAGAGCCTTAAGACCCCTGACCTGATATATTGCATTTCAGAAATAGCCTATTGTGGGTAAATAGTTTCACATTATTACAGTGGCATGGACACAGCAAATGTGCCAGATAGAGACAAATGATCTGATGAAGAAAATTAAATTGAGTGAATTAGGAGCGTCAGGCTACGACTGTTTGCCTTCTTGCTTTTTGTGCTCAAAATACACAGCGAAAGTTGAAACTCATTCTTAAAAGTTTCTATGTGGGAAAATGTAAATGTCTGAACACTAAAGTTCGTAATTCTCAACCCGAACCCTGTCAGCCTCGACCTGATCACGTCGGTTCAGGCTCAGATTATTTAATTATTTTAGCAGGTTCGAGAGGGGCTGATAAATGAACTTGAACCTGTTGAACTTGAATGTGTAAGCGGGCAGAGCTCTTCCACAGTTGTGGGCCTGTGTGTCAGAAATTAGACGAGGTAAAAAAAAAAAAAAAAAAACTAAACCCAGAGGAGGCTTTGGTAAAACAAGCATCAAGTAGAGAGCGCCTGTGTTTTTATTCACTAAACTGCTGCTTTATAGCCTACCTGCAGTTGTTTGCATTTGGTCCATCACCTCTGACAGTTCAGCTGCGACTGACAGAATCACTAAGGATATTTTTTACTTTTGGATATTATTTGTATTACTTACGCAGAGGATGTCAGTTGACTAGGCGGTCCTTCAAATGCGATGTGGACAAATGCGTCTCAAGCCACCTCCGAATGTGGCCTGAGCGATTGGATCTCATGATGCATTGAGGACACATTGGGTTTATTTACACCTTTCTTAGAGCTGTCCACTTGTGATCAGATCACCCAAGACACATGTTAATGCCAGGTCTAAACAGGGCCAGTGTTGCTTTTGACCATTGGCAGGAAGAGAAGCTCTGTGCGTTATCACTAGATTACATGTCTCTCAGTGTGCATGTACATGTGTGCATGTCAAGGCGCTAATGTTACCTGTATCATATACGTAATTAAGAGCCCTATTTCTGCACCACAGCGTCCAGCAGAAGAGTGTGTAAGTGTGTGTGTGTGTGTGTGTGTGTGTGTGTGTGTGTGTGTGTGTGTGACAGACCAGAACAGCTCATGTCAGCACCGTGTCCCAAGCTTATCCCTCTCCCTGGCACTGAACCAAATCAGACAGACTCCATCTCCGCTCCTCTCTCCACTTCATCTATCTCTCTACTTCCCCCTCACCTGATTCTATCCAAACCCTCCACCTCCTGCCCAGCCACCGACCCACTTCTTTCTCCTCAACCTCATCATTCATCTCTCTCTTTCTCTAACACAATGTGTCTCTCTCTCTTGCTCTCTTTGTCTCCAGCCTATTTTCCATTCTACACCATTTAATCACTACTTACAAGCTCTGTTCTCTCTGTCCCTCAACCAAGCTCTCTCTCTGTGCCACCTTTCCTTCTTTTCATTCTGTCCATTTATTTGTATAATGACTCCTTTTTTCTTCCTCCACCCTGATTTTAATCCCCCTTCCATGCTATGCACTGTCTCTTTTGCTCGCTCTTTCAGAAGGGTGAAGGGTAAGTGAAGATCGTTGGGCCCCGGTGGAAAAGACCCAGAGTGTGTGCGTGTGTGTGTGTGGGCACATGCTCCATCATTGGTCATTTCTGACAGTCTTTGTGGTTGTTCCCTGGTCTTCAAGCTGCAAAATAAATACACTTTAAATCACAAAACAGACACACAAACAGACATACGTGCATGCACATGCACACACGCACATGTATACGCTCACACTCAGACAGACAGACATGCAACACACACACTCACACACATGCACGCCCACGGGCTGGCCTGCTCCCTGGCAACACTTTGCTGCTGTTAAATGAGGGGTCTGGGGAGTTGCACAGGCAAAGCCTCTAGCCCCCCCCCACACACACTTTTCTTTTTCTCCCACCTCCATTCATACATACACTAGTAAAATAACTCAGTGTGCTGCCTTAAAGCAGAAATATGCCCAGCCCCACTGGTGATAAATACTTGGAGTCTATTTATTAAACATGGCAACCCAAGAATATATTCATGTCTGGGGATTCTGAAAATTCTCCATGCCGGCGAATGCCAAGTAGACAGCCTGAGTCATACGAGGACTGCTTGCTCTGTCTGAGCAACAGACTGGCTGGGCAGAACTAGGTGAAAGCCAAGCTCTCTACTTTATATCAGCAGGTAATGTCACCTCAGCCATGAGGAGAAGTTAAAGTCAGACAAAAGGGAGGAAAAGGGAAGGAAACAAGTTACTTAAAGAATTTATGATTTTTTTTTAAGTGTTGAGACTGAATTAGTAGAATGTGCAAATGATGACGGAACTTGATATTAGGTGGGCAGGATAAATATTTTCCACAGTTGGCACACATCTTGATGAAGCATCTACAGCCATTTCAAGATTAGTTTAGGCAGTGTGGAATCCAGGCACTTACAGTTGTCTTGTACCGCCAAGGAAATAACAATTCGGGGATAATGTGATCTATGAGGTCCTACTTTGAATGAATACATAGCGCATGTGCCCCCCCCCCACACACACACAAAGAAAATTATACATATCACTAACCCTAGGGAGCCTGTGTATCTTGTTCTCACCTAGCTCAACTCTATGCCCATTCCCACAACATAAGATCAACGAGGTCCAACAGAAGCATAATCTAATTCAGACTGTCTACCAGCCTTTCTCTATGTCGTTATCAATTCATCTGCTTATCTACTCCTCTGGATTTATTCCCAACTTTTCCTACTCCTGCCGTGGAATTATCGGATATTTTTGTTAAAGAACCTGTGGCCCTTGCATGAGGGTTGAGACGCAGGGGAGGAAAGCACCCGGAGTGTTTGTGCGTTATCGGAAGAGAGGTTTACGCCTGGCACTGCCTGGCGATATTTCGCTCCAATGTGCGATCACTGTGCAATAAATTGGAGGAACTGCTGCTGATGGTGGAGGAAAAAAAAACTTCTCTCTATCCTCAGCTTTGCGCTTCACTGAGTTGTGGCTGAGTGGAATTATACTGGAGTCCGCGCTGCAGCTGCCCAGCTTCCGACTTTTCCACGCCGATCGCAAAATGTATCTGATGGGCAAGGCTAAGGGTGGAGGGATCTGCTTTTACATTAATAATGGCTGGTGCAGGGGCGTAACAGTGATTCTGCGGACATGTTCCCCTGATCTGGAGTAATTCATCATTGACTGCAAACCCCGCTACTCCCCCGTGAGTTCACATCATTCATTCTGGTCAGTGTTTACATTCCACCACAAGCTAATGTGCAGGAAAGCACAGTGGCTGCTCCCTGATCAGATACTGGATGTGGAGCGAAAGAACCCGGACTCCCCTGTTAATAGTCCTCAGCGACTTTAATAAAGGGAACATTAGTCACAAACTCTCAAAACACAGGCAGTTTATTAAATGTCTGACCAGACAGGGTAACACTCTGGACTACTGCTACACCACCACCCACAATGCATATTGCGCTGTTCCCCGCGCTGCACTGGAAAACTCAGACCATGTTTTGGTTCACCTGATCCCCACATACATGCAGAAAGTTGAACTGTCTAAACTGGTTATGAAGAAAACCATAAAGCAGAGCAGTGAAGCAGCAGAGGATCTGTGTGTATGCCTGGACAGCACAGATTGGGAGATGTTTAAGATGAGTTCACAGAGGCTGTGTCATATATCAGCTTCTCTGAAGAAAGCTGTATACCAGCACACACCAGGGTGTGTTATAATATGACAAGCCCTGGCTTTTAGCCAAATTCAGATGTCTTCATTTAGAAAAGAAGGGGCATTTTGTAGCGGGGGACAAGGAGGGGTTTACAGTGGCAATATACACAACTGGCAAGGCAGTGAATGAGGCCAAACGGAAGTATTCAGAGAAGATGGAACAGCACTTCTCAGCCAACGATTCTGCCTCAGTCTGAAAAGGGCTGAAAAAGATCACTAACTACAAACCCTAATGGTTTTAATGAGTTCTACTGCTGGACAAAGGGGTCAGCCTAGACTGTATCTCCCAATCACCCTGCCATCAGCCCCTGTACTCCAACAGCTTCATCCAACACCCCCCCCCCCCAAGATACCCATTTCCATTACCAACATCTACACCCAACTCCCATCCCCAGTACCCCCTCCTCCACCACACCTTGTCTCTTGATCCAGGATGTTAACAGGCTGTTCAAAGACAGAACCCCCTGCAAAGCAGCTTGGACCCGATGCTGTTTCCCCTTCAACACTGTGCAGATCAGCTGTCGCCAGTGTTCACATACATTTTTAACACCTCCCTGGAGGACTGCAGGATTCAAGCCTGCCTCAAAGCCTCCACCATTATCCCTGACCCCCAAAAGACAAGGATCACAGGCCTAAATGACTACAAAACTGTCACTCTGACCTCTGTAGTAATGGAGACTTTTGAACCCCTTGTGCTGTCCCACCTCAAGTCTATCACCACCCCCTGCCTGGATCCACTACAGTTCGCAAACACAGCCAACAGGTCAACAGATGACGCAGTCAACATGGCTTTTCACTTCATCCTCCCTCACCTGGACTCTCCTGGTACCTACACCAGGATCCTGTTTGTAGACTTCAGCTCTGCATTCAATACAACCAGCCTTGCTCTCCTCCAGGACAAACTCTCCCAGCTCCATGTGCCTCACTCCACCTACAGATGGATCACTGACTTCTTGACCAACAGGAGTCAGCATGTGAAGAATGGAAGCGTGTCTTGGACCCTCAGATCATCAGCACCGGTGCACCCCAAGGTTGCATGCTGTCTCTGCTGTGCTTCTAACTTGTCACCAATGACTGCACCTCCAGATTTCAATCTGTCAAGCTCCTGAAGTTTGCAGAGGATGCCACTGTCATCAGACTCATATCTGAGGGTGATGAGTCTGCTTACAGATGGGAGGTTGACCTTTTGGTTTCCTGGTGCAACCTGGATCTAAACACCTCTGGACACAGTGGAGAAGGTGGTGGACTTTAGGAGAAGCCCAGCCCTGTGCCCCCCCCCCCTTGACTACCCAGTTACCACTGTGGAGTCATTCCATTTCTTGGGCACCACCATCGCTCAGGACCTCAGGTGGGAGCTAAACATCAGCTCCTTCATCAATAAAGCACAGCAGAGGATGTACTTTGTGCGGCAGCTGAAGAAATTCAACCTGCTACAGAAAGTGATGGTGAATTTCTACACCTCCATCACTGAGTCCATCATATCCTCCTCCATCACCATCTGGTACACTACTGCGACCGCCAGGGACCAGGGCATGCTGCAGCGCATCATTCACTTGGTGGAGAAGGTGATCGGCTGCCGCCTCCCATCTCTCAAGGATCTGCACACCTCCAGGACCTTGAGGCGGGCAGGGAAGATTGTTGCTGAACCCTCCCACCCAGGTCACCACCTTTTTGAGGCTCTGCCTGGCAAGAGGCTAAGGTCCATCAGGACCAAAACCTCATGCCACATGAAAAATGTCTTCCCTGTTGCAGTTGGTCTAATCAAAAGGCCCCCTGTCCTCTCTGCCTCTATGTTCCCCTTCAGTGGAGTGATCTCAAATTTCAGATATTTAGGGATTATGGTTCCTCGCTCCTTTCAGATTTTACACAAACTAAACTTCTCCCCTTTAACTGACAAATGCAAACAAGATATGGAGCGCTGGTGCACATTACAATTATCAATGGCTGGGCGCATTAGCCTGCTCAAAATTAATATTGTCTTGAAGTTCCTGTATCTTTTTCAGCACATTCCTATATTCATTCCGAAAAAAACAGTTTAGCTTTCTTGAGAGGATGTACTCTAACTTTATCTGGGATGGCAGACAGCCCCGGATACATAAGGACTTCCTACAACATCTCAAAGCACTGGGAGGGATGGCTATGCCCAATCTTCTTTACTACTATTGGGCTAGTAATATCCAGAAGGTTTTCACGCATGTTCAAAGCAGCTTGCTTGAGCACACACCTGAGTGGGCAAAGATAGAATCCCATGATCTTCTTATTCATTCCCTAGTCACTTCCCCATTACCAATGGTAATTGGCACACCACACAAAAATCCGGTTACAGCTCATACAATCAGAATATGGACTCAAGTTAGGAAAACACTGGGTCTGCAAAAAGCTTCCTTAATAACACCCATTATGTCAAACCACCTCTTTACCGCTGCCAAGTTAGGTATGGCTTTTCGAGCAAGGCATGGGAATGGAATTCGATTTATAAAGAATTTATATTTTGATGGGATATTTGCTTCATTCAATCAATTGGTAGAAAAATTTAACACCACTTGTGACGGATGTAAACATGCACCAGCTACCTTGCTGTATATGTCTGGACATACCCTGATCTACATACATTTTAGCCAGCAATATTTAAATCCTCAAGCGGAATTTTTAGTACAGCTATTGATCCGCATCCTTTAATTGCCATACTGGGTGTGAGACCGGAAGACTGTGACTGGCCATCTAACATGTATAAATTGGTGGTCTTTACTACATTATTAGCTCGGCGCCCAATACTCTTAAATTGGAAGAGCTCAAGACCCCCATCCCATGTCAGATGGATCAGGGATATTATGTTTCATCTCAAATTGGAAAAGATAAAAATTTACCTTAAGGGGTAACAGGGACAAGTTCAAGAAAGTCTGGATGCCTTTTCTGACTTACTTTGACACTTAAACCAGTATAACAGACTGGGATACCGCTTGACTTGAGTTAGGAACGGCTCAACTAGTATAGCCTTACCCCATCTAACTTGCATGGTTTGATGTGAATACCAACAATGCAAGATTCGGTAACACTTTAGTATGGGGAACGTAGTCACCATTAATTAGGTGCTTATTAGCATGCAAATTAGCAACATATTGGCTCTTAATTGGTCATTATTATGTACTCATTAATGCCTTATTCTGCATGGCCTTATTATACAACCAGTAAGCCATTAACTATGAGTTTTCCCTCTATAACCTCAGAATTATTGCTTATTAGTAGTACCATCTCAATATGCTTTGCTTAGTATGGACTTTATAAGGTGGTAGTACCACAAGAAGAGTTATTCTCCCTTACTAACACTTAATGAATATGGTCTGTTCTTACATAACAAAACACAAAACTACAAGTGTTAATAGTGTTAAATTACTGTAAATTAAGTTTTTGTTACTTAGAATATGTTCCCCATACTAAAGTGACATCTTGATCATTACTAATTCACTAGTAATTAAGTTTTTTTATGTTCCCCATACTAAAGTGTTACCCAAGATTCTTATCAAATAAGAGGGGAACCCTCGCTCTTGCAGTTTAACAAACAATTTATCATAATTAACTCGGTCCAAAGATTTTGATGCATCCAGGAAACACATATATACTGTAGTGTTATGCCTACGATACTTATTAACAACTACCTTCAGTGCATATATGCACAAATCTGTGCCGTTTATTTTTAAAACCAAATTGATTGTCAGTAGTTGATAGCTGAAGCCTATCCAAGAGAATTTGTTCTAATACTTTGGAAACTATGCTAGCCAGAGCAACTGGCCTATAATTTTCTATATTAGATATTTTACCAGTTTTGTCTTTGATTACTGGCACTAGTAAGACAGACAACATAGAGTCAGGTAGGATGTCATGCAATAACAATCCAGAAAAACACATAGCAAGTAACACTGAGATTCTATGGCTGGCATACTTCAGATGTTCTGCTGTTATTTGCTCAAGCACACATGCTTTGTTCACTGACAATTTCTCAATGGCATAGCACAGTTCATCAGGTCTAACAACCACATCATCATTGTTAGAGACATCACGAACATTAAATTCATCACTCTTTACACAATTAAAAATATCTCTATAGTGTTTTCTCCACAGTTTTTTTAAAAACATTTTTTTATTGAATTATTTTGTTTGAACTAAAGAGCATGTTTATGACCATTCTTCCGCCATTAAATTCTCTTGCAAATGGGGTCCGCGGTGGTGTAGCGGTCTAAGCATCGGCTTTGTGTCAATGCAGTTGCCCACTGGGGACCGGGGTTCGCGCCCCGGTCTCGTCAGATCCGACTATGGCCGTACTCGATGAAGCAGCAATAATTGGCAACGCTGTCTTCGGGAGGGGGGCGGTGTCAGCTTGTGTTCGTCACATGAATGCATCTCTGTGTGTTGGAAAAAGCAGTGGTTCGGCCTGGATTCGCCTTGCCACACGAGGTGTCTCCTTCGAGATTGCTGGCCGGAGAGATGCAGTTGACGAACGCATGCAGTACGGGGGTGGGTGTTTGAACTAAAATAGGGATCGATTGGCCACTAAATTGGGAGAAAAAGGGAAAAATCAGAAATAAGTCTAGAAAAAAAAATCTCTTGCAAATCTGTTCTCCACACTTGTAATATATTGTGTGAAAACTCTTTGCTCTTACAAACACATTTTTTAATAAGGACACCTGCCCCCTAGAATCTAAAGGTTTCAGAATAAGGTCTTCTAGGGTAGATAGAGGGGGAAGTTTCAAACTACTACACTGCTTAGCCAATATAAAACTTCGCAATTGAAGATATTTAAAAAAAGTGATTTGAAGGAATTCCATATGTGACCTTAAGTTCTTCAAATGACATGAAATCATTGCCATTATAGAGGTCAGATACCTTAGCTATACCCTGAGCTGCCCAAGTCTTAAATCCTGGGTCCGCTCTTCCTGGTCAGAAATCATCATGACCAAAGATTGGAGTAAACTGAGATAATCGTGTAGTCTCTCCCAAATACGTAAGAACACTATGCCAAATCATTAATGTATTTTTAAGAAAGGGATTTTTGGTCTGTTTGATTAGCTTGCCCTTAACTGCCGAGTACAAATATAAGTTTAGAGGAATATTAATTAATCGGGATTCCATTGAGACTCAAGTTGGGGGGTGGTCCTTCACAAAGTAAAACATTCCAGCTCTAATTTGAGCTGACCGATAGTACCATATAAGGTTTGATAAATTTTAATCCACCTCTATCATATGGTAAATGTAACTGGGAAAGTCTGAGCTTAGGATGCTTGTTGTTCCAGATCTAGTTTGAAAATTTTTTTTTTTATCACTTTAGTTTTTATTGAAGTTTTTAGGTCAATACAAACATGGCATCCATATTCAGAAGTAAAAATTGAATTATCTACATTTACTTGCACACAAGCCCAACAGGGCAACTCAAAACAAACAAACAAAAAAACACACAAAAAAATGAACTACATGAGCTTCCTGTGGGTCTAACTTTCCAGTCTTAAGTGTTGTCATGAATTATGTTGTCGTGTGTTTGCTCCTTAAACCATGTCCATTTCTTCCACTGGTCTTCCATCCGAGGTACTGCAAGTCTCAATCGATGAGTCAGTTTTTCCATTGTATGAATGTCTTCCACTATTTCCATCCATTGTCCTTGTGTGGGGGCGTCCACCTGGCACCATTTTCTTGTGATTGCCTTCTTAGCCGCAATCAGCAGTATCTTAACCAAACATCTATCACTTGGCCCTATATCGTCGTTTTTAAAATTACAGAAATAGAGGGTCATATAGCTCTTAGGGAAGTCATATCCAAGTACCTTTTGTATTACATCATGAACCATCTCCCAAAACATCGCTAGCTTATTACATTTCCAAAATATATGCGAGTGGTCTACATCCTCTGTTCCACATTTCCTCCAGCATGAGAGTTTGGTGCTGGAGTATCTATTTTTGATTTTTGGTGTAATAAAAAAACGTATCAGATTTTTCCAGGAGAATTCCCTCCATATCCGCGAACTAGAGGAGGATTGATGAACTTTCCACATATTCTGCCAGTCCTCCTCTGTAATTTCTGTGCCAAATTCTAATTCCCATTTTTCTTTTATATATGTAGTTGAGTGTTTATTAGTTGTGAGAGCTTGATATAGTACAGATATAGTCCTAGATTTTCTCCCTTTATATGCGTTGATTATAATTTGAATCACACTGTTCACCTCCATGGAGGGTCCTCTCCTGATACGTTTGTTGTAATAATCCCTTAATTGTAAATATCTAAAGAAGTCATGATTCTCCAAATCAAACTTGTCTTTCATACCCTGAAAACTCTCCATCTCCCCTTTTGTGACTGAATCCATGTGGGTTTTTGTTTTCTTGTATACTTCTTTATCCCCTAAAATATTCTGGATAGGGTACCCACCATATTCCCTTTCCATGACTTTCCACTTGGCCATGTAATCTTGCCTACACCAGTCAACAGCATATCTCAGCTGGGCAGCTTTGAAATATTCTTTTAGATTTGGTAAACCCATACCTCCCTTTTCCTTTGAGAGTTGGAGAGTTTCATACCTTACTCTGGGCTTCTTCCCTCCCCAAATAAATCTAGATATTGTCCTATCCCACCTATCAAATTGAGCTTCAGTCACCTCTACAGGCAACAATTGGAATTGATAAAGAAGCCTTGGTAGAATATTCATTCTAACTGTCTCAATTCTTGAGCCGAAGTCAAGTGGCAGAGTGGACCATCTATCAATATCCTTTTGCATCACATCGTTGATCTTGCCGTAATTTGCTTTATGTAATTTAGACAATTCCTTGGTAATGTAAATTCCCAAATATTTGATTTTGTTTAGATTCCAATTAAAGTCAAATTTTCCCTTGAATTCTGTGGTTGGAGTATAATTGAGAACTAGCACCTGTGTTTTTGAGATGTTAATTTTATATCCAGATAAATGACCATATAGTTCTAGTAGCTTCATTAGTTGAGGGAGTGATGTATGTGGTTGCTCAAGATAGGCTATGACATCATCAGCAAATAGCCCCACCTTGTGGACAGTGCCATTCACTGTCACTCCATTAATTCCTTCATTTTGGCGAATGGCCTCCGCTAAAGGCTCAATGAATAATGCGAACAGTGTCGGAGACAAACAGCATCCTTGTCTTGTCGACCTCTGCAAACTGAACTTGTTTGTTAAACTCCCGTTTATTTTAATCCGAGCATTAGGTTGTTGATATAATGTTTTAATGCACTGTATTGACTTATTGCTGAACCCTAGTCGTTCCAATACTGCATACAAAAAATTCCAAGACACCCGATCGAATGCTTTTTCTGCATTTAAACTTACTAATAGTGTAGCTTGTTTTCTCTTACTCGCTTGATCAACAATATGCAATGTCCTTCTGATATTATCATGCGTTTGTCTTTCTCTCATGAATCCTGTTTGATCTTCATCTATCAAATCACCTATGAATGAGTTTAACCTTTTGGAGATAATTGTCGTATATATTTTATAATCTACATTTAATAATGAAATATGTCTGTAGTTCCCACAATATTCTTTATCCTTTCCCGGTTTTGGAATGACTGTGATTATTGCCTCTGACCATGATGGTGGTATCTTATTATTGTGAAGTGTCCAATTGAAGGATCTCAGAAGTATCGGTGCCAGCTCTTCCCTAAACACTTTGTACCATTCTGCAGGGTATCCATCACTGCCCGGGCTTCTATTGTTTTTCAAAGAATTTATTGCATCTATCACCTCTTCCATCTTGATGTCAGCTGTTAATTTGTCATTTTGGAGCCATCCAATTGAGGGTAAATCTAATGAATTCAAAAAGGTATTAATTTCCGCTTCGGGTGCAGGTGTGGGTTGTGAATATAGCTTTTTATAATATCCCAAAAATATGTCCTCTATGCTTTCTGGTATATTCGTTAACTCATTTGAATGGGGGTCTCTGATCTTATGTATATGGCCAACTGCTTGCTGTTTGCGAATACGTTTTGCCAACAGTTTAGTTGCGCGCGGGCCTGTTTCATAATATCTTTGTTTGAGAAACAAGCTTTTTTTCTCAACTTCATCTAACAGTTCTTTATTAATGTCTGCCTCAGCCGATTTGATTTGCTCCAACACCACGGGGTTTCCCGCAGTCTGGTATTCCCTCTCCATTTCTCTTAACCTGTCTGTATTCTTTCTGGATATAATTGATCTTGCCTTTTTGATCAATGCTGAATGCGCTATTAACTTTCCCCTGATGACCGCCTTCATGGCATCCCAAAATATTGTTGGGTTTACTTCCCCATTGCTGTTTTCTTCTAGATATGTCCGAATATCCGTCTTTAACATAATCTTACTCTGCTCACTATTCAGTAGACCCACATTAAACCTCCAAACCGTATTTCGCTTTCTACAATTCAAATTAATTTCTAAATATACTGGATTGTGATCTGAGATATCCGCCCCTCCAATCCCACACTCCTTTACTCTGTAAATATCGTCTTTGCTCATAAGGAAATAGTCTATCCTTGAATGAACTTTATGTACAGCTGAGTAATGTGTATAGTCTTTTTACTGAGGGTGTAATTGTCTCCACACATCATCCATCCCCATCTCTTCCAGTGATATATTTACAAATCGAGTGACCTGTGTTTTAGTCCTTTTGATACTGGTCGTATCCATTTTGTGATTCAAAACGACATTCAAATCTCCCCCACAAATTAAGACCCCCTCTGACTCGTTTGCTATCTCATCAAACAAAGATTTAAAAAATCTTTTATCACTTTCAGGAGGGGCGTATATATTTACCAATGTCACTGGTTTGTTCTCTAACCTCCCCTTCACTATAATATATCTCCCCTCCTTGTCTCCAATCTCCCTATCATAATCGAATTGAGTTTTGTTTGATATTAAAATTGCAACACCTCTCCTGCGCCCTTCCTTGTAGGAGCTATAATATGAATGTCTGTACCCATATTTCTTAAGTTTCCCATGCTCTATCTGTGTTAAATGGGTCTCTTGGAGGAATATGATTTGTACATCCTCCTTTTTTAGTTTAATCATAACCTTTTCCCTCTTTTTTAACATATTTAGACCATTAACATTCAGCAACATTATTTTAGTAGTGTGAACCATCTAGACATCTTGATACTCTTTTTCCATATATTCCCACAGAGCTCCAGACAAAAAAACTACAAATATAAAACACATTAATCAACAACAAAAATAACTTCCAACTAAAGGGGCCTAACCACCCCGAGTCCCCGTTGGTAGGTGAAGGGGAAATCCTTTTCAGAAAGGGCCCCACTCTAGACTTGACATTTTGCCCATTACATGGGATAGGCCTACAGCCTTGTCTAGGCATGTCCAACGTTTGGCAACCATATAGCCTACCTCTCTCCGTGGCATGTGATGAAAAAGCCTTTTGTAATGGAGCTCAACTCAGTCAGAACGATACCAATCCTGCTTTCTCCGATAGGCCTGGAGCTTCTCTTTCGCTCGTTGTGCAGCTTCACGTCCTCCTTTCGCGCCTTGGACTCGTTGCCACCCTGCTCGCGTCCCAGTCGCCTCCACCTGCTCTGTGGCCGTGGTTGCCGTGTCATCGTCTGGTATCTCGATGTCGCAGCCTCTCGTCTTCATGTCCATCGCAGCTTCCCTGGCATTGTCGTATGTCTTCGTTCCGTTGTTCCAGTGGATCCTTATTTTGGCGAGGGGTGTCTGGAAACAAATTCCTTTACCCTTGAGCACTTTCTTAACGCCCAAATATGATTTTCTTTTCCGGACCACTTCAGCTGCGTAATCGTGATCAAAGTAAATACGTTTGTCCTCTATCTCTATCTTATTCTTTTTCCATGCTTTCTTGAGAATCATTTCTTTTATATCAAACTGTTGAAAGTTCACCACTATTGACCTGGGGGGAGCTGTCGGAGGGGGTTTCTGAGCGAGGGCTCTGTGAGCTCTTTGTATCTGGAGATTGGTCCCTTCTTCTAAGTCAAGTTGAGTATTCAAGAGTTGTTCCACGTACTGGGTAATGGAGCCTCCCTCCGTTTCCTCTGGCACACCAAAGATTCGAATATTGTTCTTCCTTGACCTCCCTTCCAGGTCCATTATTTTTTCTTGCATCTGGCGCGTTTGGATCGACATGTCCATCAGTAGTTCTGTCGAGTCCGCCTGCCATTCCTCTAGCTCGGCTATGCGCTTCTGGGCTTCACTCATGTGCGCTTTCTGCGCCTGTATTTCGCCGTTGCTCTCTGCAAACTTCTGTGTCATTTCTTCTCGGAAGCAAGCAATCTCTTCCTTCACTTCCCTTTTCACCTCATCTTTGAGTCTGGCAAAGTCACCTCGTAGCTCTTGTTTGAATTCTTGTATCTCTTTAGCGATAGCTGCTAATCCGGCACGCAATGTCTCAGCTGTGTCCGCCGCCATTGTAGCTTCTTCAACCTCGTGTTTGCTATTACCTTGCTCCGACTGTTTCTTCGCTCCCTGTGTATCTGGTGCGTTACCCTTTTGGATTGTACGGCTACCTTTATTCGAATTACCTCCTCTTCTCATTTCTCCTTTTTTTGCGTCAAGTTTAGTGTTTTAGAGGATTTATTTTAGCCAACTTGCGAGAGGCAGAAAGTTGTGCTGCTATTCAAGTCGCCATCTTTTGAAAAAACTTTTTTAATGAATGAAATAGAGAAAGTGGGGGAGAAAGTGGAATAGATTGAAAAAGGCATAGAAACTTAGGCAAAATTGACATTTTTAAAATGTTGACATGTCCAATCATAGATATGGGCAATTTTGTCAATTTATTAATAAGCTGAATAACCTTATTTGTGAGAGAGTTGTAATTGGTTGGTATAATTTCATCAATAGTGGAGGAGATCTTAACACCCAAATAGGTGAGACCACTTACTGACACCATAAAAGGCGTATGAGTTGGAGGGTTTTACCTCTCACTTTCGTTCAAATATAATATTTCAGATTTGCTGTTATTAATTTTGTAGCCTGCAAAGTCACCAAAAGAGCTCATTAGGTCAAGTAGATTAGGTAAAATCTGTTTCAAGTTGAAGCGGAACAAAATTATATCATCTGCATACAGGGCTATACGATGTTCTATATCTCCTATCATTATTCCCATCATGTTGGTATTTTTGCGAATTGCCATGGCAAGTGGCTTGATGGCCAGGGTGAACAACAGGGGAGAAAGGGGACAACCTGTCTTGCTCCCCGATGAAGTTTAAAGGGTGCCGAAGAAAGCCCATTAGTTAACATTACAGCCAGTGGATTAGCGTAAAGGAGCCAGACCCAACTGAGAAACTTTCCCCCTATACCAAACCTTTGCGGGACATCAAATAAATACAGCCACTCCACTCTGTCAAAGGCCTTCTCAGCATCCAATGACAGAATAGCATTATCCGTGCTGCCATATTTTTCAAGAACTATATTAAGTACTCCAAATATTGTGAAAGCCTTGCCTTCCCTGGGCAAATCCGTTGGGCTATAAGATCCACAAAGGGTCAGTGTTTCCCCTTATTTCAGCAGTAGAGTAATTGCTGCCATATCGACAGAGGGAGGAAGGGATCCATTATAAAAAAATTATTGGAACATATCAAACAGATTCTTCAGCCTTTAGGTCCAGCTCTAGAGAGGTCAGGGAGTCTTCATTTAGGGATGTGAAGTCTAAGGAATTTACGGGACCGAACAAAATGACCTAAGACTTATCATCATTCAATTTAAGAAAATTTTTGGACATTTCAGGATATAATGTCAGTGAGGCAAGTTGTGAGATTTAATAGGGCGCTAGGATCTATGGGTTTTAGTGGCATATATAACTGAGTGTCGTCAGCATAAAAATGGTTGAGCACATCGTGATTTTGAATGACCTGGCCAAGGGGCAGCATGTATATAGAGAAGAGAAGGGAGCCAAGAACTGAGCCTTGAGGGACAACACAACTCAACTGAGCCACCGAGGAGGTAGAGTTACCCAGAACAACAGAAAAGGTTATTTTGGTGAGGTAAGAGCGTAATAAGCTAAGAACCGAGCCCTTGATGCAGATTGGTCTGTAGTTACTTAAGGACAGGGGATCTAGGTTTAGGTTTCTTTCGCAATGGGTGAACAACGGCATGTTTGAAAGTTCTGTTGGTGAGGTAAGAGCATAATAAGTTAAGAACCAAACCCTTGATGCCAACCCAAGTCTCTAAGTGACGCAGGAGGATATTGTGATCAACTGTGTCAAAGACAGCGCTTAAGTCTAAAAAGAACTAAAATCGAGCAGTCACCTCTGTCTGCATTCAGCAGTAGATCATTAGTGACCTTGGACAACGAGAGGTTACAGTAACACTCAGTTGACTTCCGGCAAGATGGCACTAGTGTGTGCGGCGACCCGTCGGGTTCTGTTTGGCGTATTATTTGCTATTGTTCTGTTTTGCCGCATATGCTGTCATGATGTCGTTGCTCTACTCGTATATGATCACCAAGCGCCTCTCAATATCCAAGCGTCCCATGAGTTGCTGTTAAAGCACAATTTGGGAGATCCATTTTCAAACCTTCCTCCATTGCTATCGGCTATACTGGCATACCTGCGCCGCCCACCTTGTGTCATTCCCCGTAGGAAGCACCCTAGAACACGGGGAAAGCGGGGTGGTGTTTGGGTGAGAATCAACGCTTACCTAACGTCCTCCCATGGAAATGATCCTCGCTTCCTTCGCAGTGGTTATCACCTTTTTCCGGTTTGATGGCTCCTGCCTGTTGTTCCTGGCATTGCTGTGGGCCAACTTCACTTGCCGGTGGAGGCTCCTCTTCCCAGACAGATGCGAGCCCACAGAGGCGGCGTGGATAACAGGAACCTTCGCCTGCTGGATCGTGCATCAGCGTTGGACAAAGAGGAGCTTACTGTCCGTCTGGCTCTCATTAATGCTAGATTGCTGGCCAATAAGACATTCCTGCTAAATGACTTCTTTACCTCTCGGGAATTGGATTTTATGTTTCTGACGGAGACCTGGCTTCACGCTGGTGAGTTCACCCCATTTTCTGAACTTCTTCCGTCTGACTGTTTATTCATCAGCTCGCCTCGGACCACTGGCAAAGGTGGAGGTCTAGCTTCTGTATTTACATCCAGCTTCCACTGCCGACAGAATCCGTCTGACAGCTTCTCCAGCTTCAAGTTGCAACTTTTTGAAATAAAGTGTAATTGTCCCGTGCTGTGCACAGTGGTCTACCGTCCACCTAAATTTAATAAGGACTTCATTCGGGAATTCACAGACTTTGTGGCGGGGACTATAGTGAACTACGACAATTTCTTAATTGTCAGTGATTTTAATATCCATGTCAGTTGTTAATCCAGACCTCTGGTCAAAGACTTTTTGAATCTTATTGACTCTTTTAATCTCACTCAATTGGTGACCGGTTTGACGCATGAGAAAGGTCACACGCCGGACCTTGTGTTGGCCTTTGGTTTAAGTGTATGCATCACTGAAATATGTGATACACGTATATCGGACCATTTGCCTGTGTTATTTACTGTGATGCTGCCTTGTTCTCAGGTTAAATCGCGCGCCCCGGCACGCTCCCTGCGCACAATTAACCCTTTGACGGAGTCTCAGTTTTCTGTTGCTTTTAAAGATTCTATGCTTCACACCCTGGATGACTTTTGTAATCTCAGTGCTGATGACATTACCACTCTTTTTAACTCTACCTGCACTGACATACTGGACTTGGTTGCTCCTGTTAGAACCAAATGCCCTAAACCAGTGACAGAGCCATGGCTCAATGACACCACCCGCACTCTTAGACGCACATGTAGACATGTTGAGAGAAAGTGGAAGAAAGACAAACTTCATGTCTCCTTAGGAATTCTAAGAGACTGCATATCAGAGTACCAGAGAGCCATTAAATCTGCAGAAACACAGTTTCTATCGAACCTTGTGCCCAACAATTGTCATAGGCCTCAGGTTCTTTTTAATACTATTAACTCTCTTATAAATCCATGTGAGTCTCCTTGCATTATGCCAACACCCACGCTCTGTGAAGAATTTCTTAAAAGTTTTTACAGATAAGATCTCTGCTATTAGGGCCTCACCATCCTCTTCAGCCTCAGATCCTGCTATTTATTATATGTGCTCAGCTGTCTTAGAGCAGTTTGAGCCCGTTTCCCCCTCCTTTATATCTGAGGTAGTTAACCATTTGAGGCCTTCAGATTGCCCCCTTGACAGTATTCCACCCAAACTGTTAAAAGACGTTTTTACCACTGTTGGGTCTTGTATTGTAAATTTGATAAACACCTCTCTTCTCTCAGGCTGTGTTCCTGCTGCTTTCAAACATGCTGTAGTACAGCCCCTCATCAAAAGAGCAATCTTGATCCCTCTGTTCTTTCTAATTTTGGGCCAATTTCTAAGGTGCCTTTTCTTTCAAAAGTCTTAGAGAAAACAGTTTATGTACAATTACAATTGCACCTAGAAATGAATGGCATTTGTGAAAAGTTCCAGTCTGGTTTTAAATCACGCCACAGCACTGAAAAAGCTCTTTTAAGAGTTTTTAATGATCTTCTTTTAACTGTGGACCCTGGGAACTCCGCTGTTCTGGTTCTTTTGGACCTGACTGCTGCCTTTGACATGGTTGACCATAATATTCTTTTATTACGTCTTGAGCTATGTGTAGGCATTAAAGGTACTGTCCTAGAATGGTTCAAGTCTTACCTGCCAAATAGAAGCTTTTCTGTCCATATAGACCAATTCTCTTCAGCTGTGGCCCCACTTAACTGTGGGGTCCCCCAAGGCTCCATTTTGGGCCCCATTCTCTTCTCATTGTATATGCTGCCCTTGGGGTCCATTTTAAAAAAACATAATATGTCTTTTCATTGTTTTGCTGATGATTTACAAATCTATCTGCCTATAAAAACAAACAGCAGAGATTCTATACATGCTTTGCTGAGTTGTTTAAAGGATGTCAAAACATGGATGGAGTTAAATTTCCTGAAATTAAATCAAAATAAGACTGAAATTATTGTATATGGACAGCCTGATATGCTGGATGATTATGATAGTGCTCTTGGCCCTTTAGCTTCCTACAGTCACTCTTCTGTTAGGAATCTTGGGGTGATTTTTGACAGCTCTTTTAACTTTGACAAACAAATAAGCTCAGCAGTCAAAACGAGTTTTTTTCAATTATGACTCGTGGGAAAAGTAAAGGCCTATCTCCCTCCAAATGATCTTGAAAGGGTAATTCATGCATTTATTACCTCTCGTCTAGATTATTGTAACTCATTGTATGTTGGAGTAGCTCAGTCATCGCTTTGTCGCCTGCAGCTTGTACAAAATGCAGCTGCTCGCCTGCTGACAGGAAAAAAGCGACGTGATCACATAACGCCTGTACTGGCCTCCCTTCATTGACTTCCTGTCTGTTTTAGGATCCAGTTCAAGATTTTATTACTTGTTTTCAAGTCTTAAACTGGGCTGGCACCATCTTATCTATCTGAGCTAATACATTATCATACACCAGTCAGAGCACTCAGGTCAGCAAACCAGATGCTCTTACATGTTCCGAGATCCAGGCTTAAGAATAGGGGTGACAGAGCCTTTGCAGTTGCTGCCCCTGATCTCTGGAACAACTTACCAGTATACATAAGATCTGCTCAGACCCTAGAGACTTTTAAATCTTGGTTAAAGACCTACCTCTTCTCGCTGGCATTCAATTCAAGTTGAGCTGGACACCGCGATTTTATTGTGGAAATATACTTTTACTTTTGTATTTTATTGTTTACATTTTAATTTCTTTATTTTACTATGTCTTTTTTTACATATATTTTTATATTCATATGTGTTACTTATTTTATATTGTATTTTAAGCTTGTGCAGCACTTTGGTTCAACTGTGGTTGTTTTAAATGTGCTATATAAATAAACTTGACTTGACTTGACTTACCTAGAGCTGTCTCAGTACTATGAAGTGCTTTAAAACCAGACTGGAAACTATTAAAAACAGTATAAGTGTTCATAAAAGAAATCAACTGAGAAGGAATTACTCTCTCCAGAACCTTAGATAAAAAAGACAATTTGGAGACTGGCCTGTAATTATTTAGGGACCGGGGGGGGGGGGTCTAAATTGCGTTTCTTCAGCAATTGGTGAACGGTGGCATGCTTAAACTGCCTGAAAAAGAACCAGAGGCCAAATAATTATTACGAATTTGCAGACTAACGGGGCTGACAGTGGAAAATACCACCTTGAGTAGCTTAGTGGGAATGATGTCTAGGATGCAGGAGGAGGAGCTCTTATTGGAGACTATAGTCTCCAACACTGAAATTGTAATTGGTTGAAATTGGGGGAAAGAGGCAGAATTAACATGGGGAATGGAACGAAAAGAGCCTGGCTGGATTTGGGATCCAATATTCTCCACCTTGTTTACAAAATGAGTGAGAATTTTTTCAGACAACTCAACATCAGGTTCAAAAAGAGAAGTGGAGGGACCATTAATGACAAAATTAATTACCCTGAAGAGAACTTTAGGATTGTGGTTATTTCTCAATATTAGTTCAGAGAAGTACGCTGATCTCGCATCCTTAACTGTCTTCTGGTAAATTAACATTTGGTTTTTAAGGGTGTTATGTGTAAATTCAGACTTGCTGACCTTCCATTGTAGTTCTGTTTTTCTACGAAGTCTTCTAAGGGCACAGGTGTGATCATTCAGCCAGTGGAGGTTATTTAGTTTTTGTTTCCTAGTTTTAAATGGTGCAATTTGGTCGAGGATGGATAGGCATTGATCATTGAATGAATTTAATAGTGCATCTGGATTGAGGGGGGATAAAGAGGGAATTAAAGGATGATGAATTAAAAGCATCACAGAATTTAACTGCAGAGCCAGCGTTGAGAATGCAAGAGCATGTTTTAGGATAATGACTAGGAGTAGCGAGCTGTAGTGGGACTTTCAAAATGACAGCTTTATGGTCAGATACAGGCATATCCACCAAATTGAGACATTCGAGAGAGGAACCAGATGAGAGTACAGGGTCTAAAATGTGGCCTTTGGAATGTGTGGGCCCTTTAACAGATTGAATAAGGTTAAAAGAATCTACAAGATCCAAAAAATGTGAGGCGATGGAATGGGAAGGACAGCACACATGAATATTAAAATCGTCAAGAATAAGCATCCTGTCATATTTTGGCATGATGATAGATAAAAGGTCAGAAAACTCAAGAGATAAAACTAACTGAATTAGGGGGGCCTATAAATTACGATGCAGAGTAAAGGGGGAGGGGCAGTACTTAAAAAACATAAAACCTCAAATGAGATAAAATTACCAAAAGTAACAGGATAGCACTTAAGATCTAACTTATATATATTAAAAAAAAAAAAAAAAACAGCTAGGCAACCCCCCCCTTCCAGAGAGAGCCTGCGAATGTGAAAATATGCAAAATCGGGGGGCTAGCCTCAATCAGGAGAAGTGTCCCCTGGGGACAGCCATGTCTCAGCAAAAAAGGTCCAGATTATTAGAAACAATAACATCATTGATATAAGGACTTATTACCCAGAGAGCTCACATTCAAGGAGCCAAAATTGTTTGGTGTCACAGCAGAATTAACACCAACAGGGGCACAAAAAATAGGATGTAAATTGCAGATATTTGCTCCAGATATTCGGTTGCTGCTGTTTCTGCTATCAGATACGTCGTGAGGATGAGAGGCACGGTGTCTAATAATAGTCTTAGAAAATTCCCAGCGAGAGAGCCAAGGAGAGATGAGGCAAGCGGAGGGAAACAGCGGGTGGAACAGCACCTTCAAGTGGCACCACAGGTAGAAGTGGAGGCTCCAGGAGGGAAGAGTGGGATGTAAATAGTCAGTCACATGGAGAGGACTGTATTGTGTGCTGCAGGTTGGCCGCTAGAATCCGGCAACCCAGACTGTTTGGGGTGGACTCTGTCAGCTCTGAAGAAGGAGAGATGATCCCAAAACCGATTAAAATGATCCATAAAACCAATATTGTGAGCTCTGCAGGTGGAGATGAGCCATGTGAGTAGGCTGAGGATTCTGCTGAAACGTCCCGCTCTGCGGGCCAGTGTCGGAATAGCACCTGAGATAAAAACAGACTTTCCGCACATATTTAAAAACCTGAAAAGGTCAATAAAATCCTTTTTGGTTAGTTCAGACTGCTGATGAGCCGCATCGTTAGTCCCAACATGCACTATCACGCGGTTGGTAGAAGATAGGAGTGAGCTAAGCAGCCCTGGGAGCTTAGCCAAGATGACAGGGACTGTGGCTCTAGAGAAACAGTGTAGCTGCGTTAAAGAAACGGATGTTCCTGATTATGGAGTCCCCCACTATTAATGTAGCTGGGGAGAAGAGGGGACGAGGAGCTGATGGCTGTGGGTTCTCAGGGCAGGAGAGAGCATAATCTGTTTCTGCAGGCTGTGTTAATGTCGCTGGCTGATGAAGGGGTGTCTGAGCTGGAAAAAGTTGAATTATAATGTAAATTGCAATGTTTTAAGTCATCTTCTGTAAGCCTAGACCAACCTACTTTCCCACTTTGTTCATGGTTATCATAACTGATCAACTCAGGTAGATTCGCCACATTTAATATCATAGACAGGTATGTGCTCTGTTGTGGCCAGACCATACACGATCATCACTTTCTCCAAACATTCATGAGCATCAGCTCTACATATACAGTAATCCAGCCAGGATGTTGTATGCCATGCTTCACTACCTGGTATATGTGTGGCTATCTACTGGCAGTAGCACTTTACTAGAAAGAACCAACTTGCAATCTTGACAAAATTGGATTAGATGTTGACCAAATAGGGAATTAATATCTGAGATAGCAGCATTCACATCTCCCACAACAAATATACACATATATGCACTTTCTTTAATAAATGCACTAATAAAAGTGAGTCTATTAAGGTATTCTGCTTTTAAATTCGGATAAAACCGAGATGCTGGTCATTAGCCCCGCTAAACACAGACACCAATTTGATCAAGTAACGATAACAATCGACAACTCTGGTTTCACAAAGTGTGGCAGCCAAAAATCTTGGTGTTATGTTTCATCCCAGCCTTTCCTTTGATAAGCACATTAAAGAAATCACCAAGACTGCCTTTTTTCATTTATGTAACAGAGCTAAAATTCAGTCTTTTCTCTCCATGGCTGACACAGAGACTCTAATACATGCATTTGTTTCATCCAGACTTGATTACTGTAATGTTCTGTTTTCAGGTCTGCCATATCCTAGTACAAAAAGTCTTCAGATGGTTCAGAATGCTGCTGCTAGAATCCTAAATAAATCTAGGAAATTTTACCATATTACACCAATTCTTGCCTCCCTTCATTGGCTTCCTATCCATGTTAGATCAGAATACAAAGTGCTTATGCTGACTTATATTACATTACATTACATTACAGTCATTTAGCCGATGCGTTTATCCAAAGCGACTTACAATAAATGCATTTAACGTAGGAAATCAGGAGAACTACTAGTCATCAGAGGTCATAAGTGCATCTAAACAAGCATCTAAGAGCAAAACCAGTGCTAAAGTAGAAGTGCAAGAAAGAGATTTTTTTTTAAATGAGTGAATACAATAAGTGCTAAGAACAAGTAACAGGGTAGTAGTTCTTAAAGAGGTGAGTTTTCAACCTGCGCCGAAAGATGGGCAGCGACTCCGCTGTCCTGACATCAGTGGGGAGTTCACTCCACCACTGTGGGGCCAGGACAGAAAAGAGCCATGACCGGGTCGATCAGCAGCAAGGGCCTCTGAGAAACGGGGCAACCAGGTGTTCTGAGGCAGCAGAGCGAAGTGGTTGGGCAGGGGTGTAGGGCTTGACCATGGCCTGGATATAGGAAGGAGCTGTTCCTTTCACTGCCCTGTAGGCTAGCACCAGAGTCTTAAACTGGATGCGAGCAGCTACTGGGAGCCAGCGTAGGGACATGAGAAGGGGAGTTGTTTGGGAGAACTTAGGGCGGTTGAACACCAGACGAGGTGTAGCTTTCTGAACAAGCTCCAGAGGTCTGATGGCCGACATCGGAGCGCCAGCAAGGAGGGAGTTGCTGTAGTCCAGCCGGGAGATGACCAGAGCCTGGATGAGCACCTGTGCCATCTCGTCGGTGAGGAATGGGCCAATCCTTCTGATGTTATAGAGGATAAATCTGCAGGAGCGAGCAACCGATGCAACGTTTTCAGCAAACGACAGTTGTCCATCCAGGATCACACCCAGATTTCTCACAGTCAGAGTTGGCGTCACCATGGTGTTGTCAATGGTTATGGCCAGGTCTCGGTGCGGGAAACCTTTCCCCGGGAGGAACATCAGCTCTGTCTTGTCCAGACTGAGCTTCAGGTGGTGTGTCGCCATCCACTCCGAGATGTCAGTCAAGCACGCAGCAATGCGTGTCTCTACTTGTGTGTCAGAGGGAGGAAAGGACAAGATCAGCTGGGTGTCATCGGCATAACAATGGTAAGAGAAGTCATGCGAGCGAATAACAGAACCCAGGAATGTCGTGTACAGGGAGAAAAGGAGAGGGCCCAGAACCGAACCCTGTGGAACACCTGTAGTCAGTCTGCGAGGCTCTGACACAGATCCCTTCCATGTCACCTGGTAGGAGCGACCCGTCACGTAGGTTGCAAACATTGAGAGTGCAGAGCCTGTGACACCCAGCCCCTCGAGGGTAGAGAGGAGGATCTGGTGGTTCGAAAGCAGCTGACAGGTCCAGGAGTATCAGGAGAGAGGAGAGAGAGTTTGCTCTCGCAGAGTGCAGCGATTCTGTCACTGCAAGGAGGGCCGTCTCTGTCGAGTGACCGACCCTGAACCCAGACTGGTTGGGGTCCAGGAGGTTGTTCTGGCGGAGGTACAAAGAAAGTTGGTTAAAGACAGCACGTTTGAAAGTTTTGGATAGAAAGGGTAGAAGGGAAACTGGTCTGTAATTTCTGACATCAGAGGGGTTAAGTGATAGTTTCTTGAGAAGGGGGGTGACTCTAGCAGTCTTGAAGGCAGATGGAAAGCATCCTGCCTGGAGGGAGGTGTTGATGAGGTGGGTTAGATAGGGAGGACGTTCAGGTGCTATAGACTGAAGAAGAGGGGTGGGGATCGGATCAAGGGAGCATGTGGTGGGGCGACAGGATGTGAGGAGGTTTAGAACCTCGTCGGGGGAGAGCGGAGCGAGGTGGGATAGGGTGGGACGTGGAGAGGTGAGGGAGGGTGCAGAGGGTGGGATAATGCAAGCAGCACTAACCGAGTGGTGAGAAAAGGAGGATCTGATGTCGTTTACCTTCTTGTCAAAGAAGTTAGCGAAGTCATCAGGGAGAAGGGAGGAAAGAGGAGGAGGAGGTCAGTGCTGAAGAAGTCTAGAGAAGGTTTCAAAGAGTTTCTTAGGATTAGAGGCAGAGGATAGAATTCTAGAGCGATAGAAGGCAGCCTTAGCAGCAGAAAGGGAGGAGGAGAAAGTGGAAAGAAGAGATTGGAAGGTGAGAAGGTCCTCTGGGAGTTTGCCTTTTCTCAATTTGTGCTCTGCCACTCTCAGGCTCCGTCTGTCAGTACATATTGAGTCGGCCTGGAGGTGAGGGGACAGAGATTGTCCAGAGAAGAGGAGAGGGTAGAGAGAACAAGATCAGTAGCAGTGTCAGGGGGTAGGAGAGAGAAAGACTCAGGTGTAGGGAGGATAGAGGTAACAGAGGAAGAAAGATCAGTGGCAGAGAGAGAGCGGAGGTGTCTATGGGTGGAAATCATGTGGGTAGGGGAAGGGGCCGAGGGGGGTGAAGAGAGGGAGAGAGAGTAGGACATGAAATAGTGGTCAGAGAGCTGGAGGGGAGTAACAGAGAGATTGGAAATAGGACAGTGTCTAGTAAAGATAAGGTCCAGCTGGTTGGCGGCCTTGTGGGTAGGAGGTCAGGGTGAGAGGTGAAGGTCAAAGGAGGAGAGGAAAGAGAGAAGAGGATCTAGCTTGTTAGTGTGGATGTTGAAGTCACCGAGAAGGATAAGTGGAGAGTCATCAACAGGAAAGTGCGAGACAAGTGTGTTAAGCTCCTCCAGAAACTCACCAAGGGGGCCTGGTGGGCGGTACACAACCACGATGATGAGTTTGACTGGATAAGAGACAGTAACAGCATGAAATTCAAAAGAGGGCGGAGAAAATTGTGGAATGGAAACAAGACAGTATTTCCATTTCAGGGCGATTAGCAGGCCAGTACCACCACCCTGCCTCCCAGCTCTGGGAGTGTGAGAAAAAGAGTACACATCAGACAGAGCTGTGGGTGTGGTAGTGTTTTCTGGCATGATCCAGGTCTCAGTTAGAGCAAGATAGTTGAGGGAGAGCATCCTAAATGAGCTTGCCCCATCTTACCTGTGTGATCTCCTTAAACCGTGCATTCCATCTCGAGCTCTTCGCTCTCAAAATACAGGGCTTCTGTGTGTACCCAAAGATCAAAACAAGTCAGCTGGTGGCAGGGCCTTTTCCTATCAGGCTCTGTTCTTGTGGAATAACATGCCTGCTGCCATCAGACAATCAGAGTCTGTTGAGTCCTTTAAATCCAAACTTAAAACTCATCTTCTTGCCTTAGCTTACAATTAGTTGCCTTTAAGTTGAGTGCTTCACAACCTGTACTGCATGGTGGGTTGGTTTTCTGTCTCAATGAATTTTTATACTTTATAGATTATGACTAATGACTATTGCAAACTGTTCTCTTCTCTCACGTCTTTTCTCTCTCTCTGAATGATGTCTTCTCCTTTCTCTTTTTCTGTGTGTGAATGGTGTCATGTGAGTCTCCCTTGTGAGCACGTGTAGTTGGTTCTCCTTCCAGGTCTCCATGGTGATCGTGGTCGCCACTTGGACGATGCCTGCCATTCCCCTCATCACATTTTATTTTTATAAATCCATATAATTTTTTTTTTTTTTTTACATGATGACTGTTCCGATGGTGTCTGGACACTCTTTGGACACTCTTTGGCATCCTGCGCATCATATTCTTAGTCCATTATAATTCTGTTATCCTCTTGCATGCTGTCCGTCTTGGGAGAGAGATCCCACCTCTGTTGCTCTCCCTGAGGTTTCTTCCCATTTTTTCTCCCTGTTAAAGGTTTTTTTTTTTTTTTATGGAGTTGTTCCTTATCTGATGAGAGGGTCTAAGGACAGGATGTTGTGTTGCTGTTAAGCCCACTGAGGCAAATTTGTAATTTGTGATATTGGGCTATACAAATAAAATTGATTTGATTTGATTTTGGTAATATTCATAAGGAGCGTAAACATTTAAAATTATGAAGACATTCTTATTATGTACAACTTTGATTGCTATGCACCAGTCCACCTCTAATCTAATCACACTGATCAGTGGATCATATTTCTTGTGCCAGAGAATGGTCACTCCCCCAGGCATTCTGTCACGCACTATCCCAATGCTTAGGTCTGTTGTGGACTCCCCTGCCCCATGGAAATCATTATTAACAGAATTAAGTTTGTCTAAATCTTGTTTAGCTAATAACGTCTCCTGTATACACAAAATATCAGCGTTCTCCAGGAGCTTGTCTATAACAATACGTTATGCTTTGTTCCCTGTGCTCTGACCCAGGTACAAGCCACACGAGTTATATGACACAATTCTCATGAATCACAAACTATCTACATTGCATCAGATGCCCCAGCCTCAGGTACATGCATATTCCTTGCGGCAATAAGTGTTTTTACATCCTCTGGCCCTGCAGTAGCCCTGGGTTTGCGAGCCTCATAGAAATACCGCACAAAAGTCCCTTCTGGCCAAAGCTGTGGTTCATATCTTTCTCCCACATCATTGCACTCAGCGGTGATTTTAAAGGAGCTGAACCGACTTGGAGCAGTGCCTAACTTTTGACATGTTACATCACGTCAGAGTTTGTCTTTTAGGTATTTAGCCAGTGTCTCAGAAGTCAGGCGAGAATTTCGTAGCGAAAACACTCACCAGCTTAGTCTTTATGACTCGTGTTTTCCCCCAATGCAGGTTTCAACAATGCCGCTTGTCTTCTTCTCTCTGGGAGGTTTCAGGCGGGCTTTGGACTGCTCCGCTCCATGCTCGAGCCTCCCTCCGCTGTGTTTGTGCCTCTCTCCACTGTGCTTGCATCCAGGACCAGGGCTCCAAGCGCCGGCATCATACTCTCTATATCAAGGCCCAGGGCCTCCTCCCTGACCTGGGAGAGTGAGTGCACCCCCTCCGCTTAAATCAGGCCGCTCCAGGTGCCCGCAACACAGTCTACACACCCTGGCTCAGGGCCTCATCACTGGACGTACCTCCTCTGCCCAGACGAGGTTGCTCAATCACGCATAGGCATTGTTTAATGTTTGTGCAGACATTTGTCTGCAAAAACATCACCTGTTTCATGGTAAAAATGTCCGACGTTAGACTTTCAATTTTGTTAAGCAGGCAAGAAATGTCAAGGCTGTTGAAAGTCACTGGTGAAAGCTCATCTAGGTGGTGAGAAACAAAGTGAGGGACGTTTTCACCAACCTCATTAAGTAATTTTAAACAACTCAACGTTATTTGCATCTTTTTGTGGCCCTTTGTGTGATACAACGTGCTGGGTAGAGCTAAGGCAGAGTTGAAAAAGATCTTTTTTGGAGTTCTCAATTCACTCCGACCCAAAGTCGTTCACAGCCATTAAAATAATGTCATCCTGGCTAAACGTTTTCATTTTGATGACGAGGAAGTGTAAGAGTACATCTCCACAATAATTTTACTATCCACAGCTGTGTATACTTGGTTTTATTCGCGATTTACTCGGAACAAGGGGCTCGCTACCAGCTGCCTCCGCCATCTTGACCGGAAGCTGACCTGCTCCCTGTCCCCCGATTTGTATAGCGCTTCACATTTTAAGGAAAAGTCAAATCACTTCTACAAAGATCTATCAGAGGCTGCATCTCTCAGTTAAATTTTTTATTTTTTTGGATTTCTTCCCCTTTTTCTCCCCAATTGTACTTGGCCAATTACCCTATTTTCTGAGTCATCCCAATCGCCCCTCCACCCCATCTGCTGAGGGCTGCAGACTACCACATGCCTCCTCCAATACATGTGGAGTCGCCACCACTTCATTTCACCTGACAGTGAGGAGTTTCACCAGAGGGACGCAGTGTGTGGGAGGATCATATTATTCCCCTCAGTTAACCCTCCCCCCCGAACAGGCAACCCAACTGACCACAGGATGCACTGGTGCAGCGACCAGGACACATACCCACATCCAGCTTCCCACCCGAAGACACGGCCAATTGTGTCTGTAGAGATGCCCAGCCAAGCCGGAGGTAACACGGGGATTTGAACCGGAGATCCCAGTGTTGGTAGCCAATGGAATAGACCGCTACGCCGCCAGTGTTTGGATAATATGCATCTCAACTATTCCAACACTCCCGCCATATATGGAATCACCACTAGTTTACTCTTAGACAGCTGCTGTCCTTCTCCTCTCTTCGATTGGCTGGTGCACCATTTGGGCATCTTCCTGGCTTTAACAAACATCCAGTTAGGATAACCACACTTAACCAGGGCCAGTTTATTGAATGTGGGATTTCTCCCCTTCTTCGGCCGCTGTGTTGGTGGGGACATTATTGGCTTGGTGTTACTGTATCCCGATGACTCCTAGTTTGCGCTCCAGTGGATGATGAGAGTCAAACCTTAAATACTAATCGGTATGTGTTGGTTTACGGTAAATATCAACAATCAAATGTCCCCTTCACCAGTTGCAATTTCACAGTATAAGAAGTCTAATCTGTCATTTTTCACATCCTCCCTGGTGAACTCGAGGTGGTTGTGCACAGAGTCAGTGTGGTCGGTGAAATTTGATATGTCCTGAGATTTAATTTTAACACAGGTGTCGTCCACTAATCTCAACCAATGGCTAGGTGGTGTTCCAGGATAGGACATCAGAGCCCTCTTTTCCACTTCATCCATATATAGGTTGGCTACTATAGTTGAAAGCAGGGAACCCATAGCATACCCATGCTTCTGTCTGTAGTATTGCTCACTGTATGTGAAGTATGTGGACTGAAGACACAGCTTCAGGAGCAGACACACTTGGTCAGTGTTTTATTTAAATTCATTTCTGATTTTTCCCTTTTTCTCTCAATTTAGTGGCCAATCGCTCCCTATTCTAGTTCAAACACCCACCCTCGTACCGTATGCGTCCGCCAACTGCATCTCTCCGGCCGGCAGTCTCGAAGGAGACGCCTCGCCACTTCCGTGACAAGGCGAATTCAGGCCGAATCACTGCTTTTTCCAACACACCCAGAGATGCATTCATGTGACGAACACAGGCCGACTCCGCACCCCTCCCCGGATCGAATCCCGCAGCGGGCAGAAATTAGCTCGGTTACATTGGTGGGATCCGGAAGTGTCAGGAAGCGCGAGAGTTGTGTGTGCATTCCTCTTGTCTCTGCTGATATTGGGTGGTGGCTCCTTCGCATTGCTGAGGCAGAATGAAACTTCTGTCTGCAGTTGCTCTGCTTCTGGGTCCGTGATGTTGTTGTTATGGATCGTCGATTCCTTGGCTGTGATCAGTTCCACTAGTGGGATTTGCTTCGGCATGACAGCAAAATTCAGCCCGTTAGCAAGGATGGCTTTCTTCGCCTGGGTGAGTTGTCTGTCAGACAGATTCTTCACCCACTTGTCCACATCACTGGCATGTGTCTGGCGTCTGTCTCTCTGTCTGCCATTGTGGGCACCGTCCGTTGTCTGCCGATGTCTCTGGCTTGCAGCAAGTAGGTCAAACTTCTTTTGCTGCTTGGTTTTCGACTTTCCATGTTGTGGTAGATGAGCCTTCTCCGTGAATTCAATCACATGTTGGAAAGTGGTTTCATCTAGACACGACTTAATTTTCTGTTGGATCTGCTCCTCTTTGGCTTTCAAAGAGTCGATGATAAAATTAGTTTGTCTCACCTGTTCATTCAACAACTGGCTGGCTCTGTGCCTTCTGGAGGATCTTGCTAGCTCGTTGGCCCTTGACCGAAGATTTCATAGAAATGTTTCTCCCAATAAACATTGTGTCCACATGAACTGATTCAACTTTCTGTGATTTCTTTACCTGAATTATTAAGCATGCATCAAGAGAAATTTTCTCAGTGTTGCTGTGTACAGTCAATGTCTGAATCAGTTTGAATGACAGGAACTTGGAGAAAATGGCAGACACTGATACTGGAACTGCAGTAACTCCATATTGCGTATTTGATTTACAACACCACAAAATATTGTGATTTGTCCTCCAGCTTCTAATGACGGCCTGGTAAGCTTTTTTTGATGAATAATTTGATGCGTAGACATGTTGAGGTACTGATTTCAACTTGAGAAATGCAAGCCAGCTAAAGCCATCATTATTAAATTAGTGAGCAGATAACCATGGAAAGAACATTGATTTATCAAAGAATCAACTGAGCTCACTAGGACTTTGATGGTTTGAGTGAATTAGTACACAAACACAATATAATTTAAACAGACACTTCTCACGAGAAATCACAGAGGCTGGCATCATAACCTTGAAAATTGTTTTGATTTGTGCTATGCCTTTCACATATGGCATTTTGTATTGAAGAAACCAGCTATTTCTATTCTTTAGCTTCCATCCATATTCTAACATGAATATTCATATCATGTTTCTTTTGGCTACTTCCACCATTTTGTTGTGCTATTCTTATACGTACTGAGACCAATACGAACGATTCCACACGTTAAAATCCTGGTATGAACAAACTCAAATAAAATCAATAGAACTTACTGACTCATCCTAATCATCTACTACTGTGGCCTCTGGCAGGATCTTCTTTCTCCCTGTCTCCCACTTCAGAGCCCTTCTGTTTTAACCTTTGTCTTGGAGGTACAGACTACCTTGCAATAAATGCCTCTGTACTTCTCATTAAAGAAAACAACAATCTCTCAATCCGCCACCCTACCTCTCTTTGCTTGGTGGTTATTATATACACTACCGTTCAAAAGTTTGGGATCACCCAAACAATTTTGTGTTTTCCATGAAAAGTCACACTTATTCACCACCATATGTTGTGAAATGAATAGAAAATAGAGTCAAGACATTGACAAGGTTAGAAATAATGATTTGTATTTGAAATAAGATTTTTTTTACATCAAACTTTGCTTTCGTCAAAGAATCCTCCATTTGCAGCAATTACAGCATTGCAGACCTTTGGCATTCTAGCTGTTAATTTGTTGAGGTAATCTGGAGAAATTGCACCCCACGCTTCCAGAAGCAGCTCCCACAAGTTGGATTGGTTGGATGGGCACTTCTTTGAGCAGATTGAGTTTCTGGAGCATCACATTTGTGGGGTCAATTAAACGCTCAAAATGGCCAGAAAAAGAGAACTTTCATCTGAAACTCGACAGTCTATTCTTGTTCTTAGAAATGAAGGCTATTCCATGCGAGAAATTGCTAAGAAATTGAAGATTTCCTACACCGGTGTGTACTACTCCCTTCAGAGGACAGCACAAACAGGCTCTAACAGGTACTATTTAATGAAGATGCCAGTTGGGGACCTGTGAGGCGTCTGTTTCTCAAACTAGAGACTCTAATGTACTTATCTTCTTGCTCAGTTGTGCAACGCGGCCTCCCACTTCTTTTTCTACTCTGGTTAGAGCCTGTTTGTGCTGTCCTCTGAAGGGAGTAGTACACACCGGTGTAGGAAATCTTCAATTTCTTAGCAATTTCTCGCATGGAATAGCCTTCATTTCTAAGAACAAGAATAGACTGTCGAGTTTCAGATGAAAGTTCTCTTTTTCTGGCCATTTTGAGCATTTAATTGACCCCACAAATGTGATGCTCCAGAAACTCAATCTGCTCAAAGAAGTGCCCATCCAACCAATCCAACTTGTGGGAGCTGCTTCTGGAAGCGTGGGGTGCAATTTCTCCAGATTACCTCAACAAATTAACAGCTAGAATGCCAAAGGTCTGCAATGCTGTAATTGCTGCAAATGGAGGATTCTTTGACGAAAGCAAAGTTTGATGTAAAAAAAATCTTATTTCAAATACAAATCATTATTTCTAACCTTGTCAATGTCTTGACTCTATTTTCTATTCATTTCACAACATATGGTGGTGAATAAGTGTGACTTTTCATGGAAAACACAAAATTGTTTGGGTGATCCCAAACTTTTGAACGGTAGTGTATATATATATAATTGCTCTGCTCTCTGGCCAGCCAGATAGCTGAAAGCCATCAATGGGGGGAGGCTATGTTATTAGACACTGGTCTGGACAAATAAAGGTTGATCAAATTGACCGCAATCTGAAAGAGCAAAGGTAAATCAACGGCTGCAGAGAGAAGACAAGGTCAGAAAGAGGGAGAGGGAGAGGGAGAGAGAGAGCGAGAGAGATGGGGCTTGATGAGATACAAGAGAGGAAGGCCGGTAAGGGCAGATGAGGAACAAGGTTGAAGGGAGGAGATACAGGGATAGGGGTGAGACAGAAAAATACAACAGAAGCAAAAAGAGCAGGTACATTTTGCATGAGATGCTGAGATAGTTGGAGATGATTTGGTTGATGATAGTGAAAGGGTTTGTAAAAAGAGGCTACTGACCTGAGGCATTTTTAAGGTAGCCATTGGAGTCGACCGTGGTGTACATGACATAGGGTCCTGGTTGGTTTACGCCAAACGGCTGCAGAAAACACACACACATACACAAATAGAAATTATTGACAGATGTTGACATTGAGCTAATATCTTTATGCCCCTCTTTTGATTTATCTATCCATCGTCAAATTGTCATTCACTGATTAAAAATCCATTATACAGTGGATGACGGGTGGGAGGATGGTAATAAATGAGATTAATAGATTGGGATAAAATGAGAGAAAGTTACAGACAGATTGTCAGATGTGTCACCTTGATAAGTTTTGTTTTGCTGAGTGGCATGTCAACCCCTCAACCGAGCTAGTTTGAATTTGGCTTAGCATGACTATGAGAGCTGTGGGTGTGAGTGTGCGTGCGTGTGTTTGTGTGTGTGCGTGTGTGAGAGAGAGAGAGAGACAAAGAGAGAGCGAGAGCGAGAGAGAGAGAGATATATATCAGGGCGCTGTCTTATCTCTCATTGTGAGGGGATGATGCCCAATGTATAGATCCGTGTAGCGCCGCATTATGTAATAACGCCACATTATGTAATAATGTAATACATTTTCACATCATTATGTAATAACGCCACATTTCGTAATAACGTGCCGCATTTTGTAATAAAATTCTTGAACGCAATATGTAATAAAGTTTGCCGCATTTTGTAATAAGCTGTTACTTATTGCACCGGTTATTACAAAATGCGGATGTTACACTTTTTTATGAAGAAAATGTAATAATTTGGTGCATTATGTAATAAACCACCAAAATTTATGTCTTGATTTGAAAAAAACATAATTTCAGAACGTTGATTTTAAGCATTCTAGCATGACTCAACTAAGAATTAATTTTACAAACTAGTAAGATGTTTAATTAGTCAAAACTTATTCAAATATAACTGTTTACTATAATCATAGAGAATGTGTTTGAATGTTCAGAGACAAAAACTGCACTAAATGCGTGTTACAGACACGAACATTATCAGTGCACTGAAATGTCAGGAGACATACACACATCTGCATTATGTTAAACAAATATTATGTGATTAGAAAGCAGACAAAAGATAAAAACAAATATGAAACAGAAAAAATAATGCAGTTTAATTAATTTAATAAACCATCAAAATTATTGTCCATCTGCATTCATAATATGTATAACAATTAGGAAAAATTTAAATTCTCTAACTGGACTAGCATTATACATTATTTTTTGGTTTGGTTCACAACATAGTGGTGATAGCATGTGTGCGTGTACTAAAGCCAGCCACCAGGGCGAGATCCAAACACTTTGGCTTCAGTTTTGCCATGCCCTCTGACCACTTAAGATGGAAAATATTTGAAAGGCAACACGATGAAAGGTATGAACAAATATCAGATTTCAGATTCAGAGAATCTCTCAGAAATGTATGTTGATTGATTTGCAACTAATATGAAATGCTAACAGATTAAAGCCCAAACTTTTAAGTTAGTAACCATGATCTGATTAGCAATGATAAGCTAAACTAGCAGATGCTAGATTGGTTTTAGAAAGTTTCTGAAATGACAGATGAATTTCGGGGGCCAATAACAGCAAACTACTGTAAGTTACCGCTATAACATAATACAACAACGTGATATATTCAATTAAACAAAATATTTTTTGACAACTCTACAGTTCAGCATAATTGTGGCCTGTACCCTTTGGGTTGTCTGCATGGGATATGGACAACAACAATCAATGACTAAAGATGTCTATGAAGTCATTGTGAGAGTTCAATGTTCCTGTCAATGCACGTACAAGAGTGCAACAAAGTGCTCTGGTGAGGCTGTTGAGAAATAGGAATCTCTACTCTCTGAGCGAGGATGGAGAGACCTTGCTATGTGCCGGGAAGCCAGTAGCTATGAAGTCTGCAGCTGGTGGCACTGTAAAAAAAGGTCTGGATGACACAAAGGGATCAGGTGCGAGGAAGCTGAATAAGCGACTAAATGAGCAACACTCTGGCATTAGTGAAAGAAAGGTTCAAAAAACACTGGACTGCTCCAGACGCTACCAACTCCCCAAGGCTAGATTTGGAAATAAACCTATTCCGAGGCCCATCAGGGCCAAAGAAGAACAGGATCGGCATCAGATTGACCTCCTTGATATGGGAAAGTGGAAGATCAAGCATGGCCATTTCACATATCGATACATCCTCACTGTGATTGATGTCTTTAGTCGATACACATGGCTTAAACCATTAAAAAGTAAAGACAGCTCAGAGATTGCAAGACATCTTTATGATATCTACACTGAACATGGCCCACCTCAAGTTTTGCAGCATGATCAAGGCAGAGAGTTTAAAGGAGCTGTGCGAAGGCTGATGGAATCAATGCAAGTGAGAATAATTGAGAGTTCACCATACCATCCCCAAAGCCAAGGAAAGGTAGAGAGGACCCACAGAGTGCTGAGGAAAAAGATCATGTATGACCTTGTGAATTGTCAGAGGAAAGGGGTTAACTGGGTTAAACATTTGCCGTCATATTCCCGAGTGCTAAATGAAGACCCAAAGGAAGTTTTAAGTTGGATGTCTCCATTTCAAGTATACTATGGGAGAAAAAGTAACACGGTGATGCATCCCCTGGCAGGTTCTCCATCCAGTGTCATTGGTGAAAAATCCACGAATGATCCACAAAGTAATTTACCCTCCCTGGTAGGATCCTGGTAGGATCATGAAACGTAACATAAAGCTTTCAAAATACAAAGTTCAGTTCAAGATTCCTGGTGATGCTAAAGTGCAAGAAAAATGGTTCTTTGTTTCTGATGTGACCAGTACAACACGGCAACGAGAAAAAAAGTGCTCTAAATCTTCGAAGTCAGTTCTAACTTTGCATCCACTTTTGATGACATACACACATGAAGACAGACTGAGGGACTATAACTCCTTAGATGCGAGTGTACAGTTTGACCCAGCACCCGATGGAAATTGCCAGTTTAGTGCCATAGCTGATCAGCTTGCTTCATTAGGAATATTCAGATCAGCAGCAACCCTAAGGGAGGAAATAGTTCAAGATCTCAGGTCTAATCCATTTACCGTAAATGGAACACCTTTGTCTCACTATGTTGATGGAAATGACTTGGATGTATACTTGGATAGCATGTCACAATTTGGGACCTACGGAGATCACATCACACTACAAAGGGCAGCTGAGATTTTCAATGTCCAATTTCTCATTATCTCCACACTGGGAAATGATGCCTCTTCTATTATATCTCAGTCTAACACATACTCAGAAAGCTTGCCATTGCTGGTCCTTGGGACATATTGCAGAGGAGCATGGAGCACATTATCTCAGTCTGAAGGGGTCAGTGTCTTCATTCATTGAGAATATTGTGGAAGCTGAGAGGGAAAGGACATGTCAAAGATATGAGAATGGATCAAACCAAGAAGATGATGAACCAGATGTTCTCCATGATGATGCCCTGAATGAATGCCATGATGCTACGTTTGTTGAAAACCATCACCATTTCACAGATGAACCAGATGACTGTGCTCTGGATGAACACCATCATGATCCCCTGGATATACCCCATGATGATGCCCTTCTATATGATGATCACACTACAAAGGGCAGCTGAGATTTTCAATGTCCAATTTCTCATTATCTCCACACTGGGAACTGATGCCTCTTCTATTATATCTCAGTCTAACACATACTCAGAAAGCTTGCCATTGCTGGTCCTTGGGACATATTGCAGAGGAGCATGGAGCACATTATCTCAGTCTGAAGGGGTCAGTGTCTTCATTCATTGAGAATATTGTGGAAGCTGAGAGGGAAAGGACATGTCAAAGATATGAGAATGGATCAAACCAAGAAGATGATGAACCAGATGTTCTCCATGATGATGCCCTGAATGAATGCCATGATGCTACGTTTGTTGAAAACCATCACCATTTCACAGATGAACCAGATGACTGTGCTCTGGATGAACACCATCATGATCCCCTGGATATACCCCATGACGATGCCCTTCTATATGATGATGGAAATTGTGACATGCCCAACCTGCCGACAGAATTGCTGGCATATGTTATTCAGTCGACACTACATGCTGACATGTCAATGCTCGGTGTATTCAACAGGGTTTCTAAACTTTTTCAAGACCTTGCATCACGATTTCTTCCTCAAATCTACATCAGGGAATCTTTAGCTGAAAGCCTTCAGTTGGAACATGACAGTGACAGTGTCATTAGTATTATGAAGCTATATAAATCAGATGGACGTGGGAGTGGTCTCTCAGCGAGATTAGAGGAGCTATTTGGAAAAAATAGCAAGTGGATGAGGGCCTGGGTCTTGTTGAGGCACACAAGCTGTGGACATTTCAAAATCAAGGACATTTTTTGGAAAACATAGTATGGGAAGGAAGGAAGGAAGGAAGGAGAGATATGATGTAAATAGTGAATGAATAAAGGAAAGAATGATAGGAGGAACTTCCAAATGTGACAGATCACATTTAACCTTGAACAGTATGTGTCTGTTGTACCTAGTTCAATAATTTTCTGACTGTTTATCTTTAATCTTACTAAGTGATGGTTGTTTTAAGAGAAGTTTATGTTGGAGGAAAAGGTATTTCTACTGTTGCTACTAGAGAAGATGTTTTTTTTCAAGTCGTAAGTAAATTTCTTGTATATTGGAAATATTGCAAATCTTTTTGTTAATCGGCAAGTGTGGCTAGCCTTCTTTTTTATTTTAGTAACATAATTAGAAATATCTCATTTTGATTTGAAAGATTGTTTAGGCTGTTTTTAGTCAGTTTATACTATTGTTAACCACTATAGAAAAGGACATCTATGTTGCATTAACACAAATGGAACTGGAATAAAGTTTTTTCTATTCCATATTTGTTTCTGTCTTTTGTCTGCTTTCTATCACGTATATATGCATAACATAATGCAGATGCGTGTATGTCTCCTGACATTTCAGTGCACTGATAATGTTTGGGTCTGTAACACGCATTTAGTGCAGTTTTTGTCTCTGAACATTCAAACACATTATCTATGATTATAATAAACAGTTATATTTGAATAAGTTTTGACTAACGAAACATCTTACTAGTTTGTAAAATTAATTCTTAGTTGAGTCATGCTAGAATGCTTAAAATCAATGTTGTTCTGACGTTATGTTTTTTCAAATCAAGACATACATTTTGGTGGTTTATTACATAATGCACCAAATTATTACATTTTCTTCATAAAAAAGTGTAACATCCGCATTTTGTAATAACCGGTGCAATATGTAACAACTTATTACAAAATGCGGCAAACTTTATTACATATTGCGTTCAAGAATTTTATTACAAAATGCGGCACGTTATTACGAAATGTGGCGTTATTACATAATGATGTGAAAATGTATTACATTATTACATAATGCGGCGTCATTACATAATGCGGCGCTACAATCCGTCTTGTCGCCCTGCGTTTTAAAATCACTAATCGCAGAGAAAGCAAGAGAGAGAGAGAGAGAGAGAGAGAGAGCCATAAAGTGAGGGCCAGTGAGTGACAGTCGCCTGACACACATTGTTCCAGACATATTAGATGACAGTATGTTCTTTTGTTTTGTATTATGTTTCTTTGCTGTTCTACAGTTAGGACCATAAGTATTTGGGCAGTTACACAATATTTGTAATTTTGCCCCTGTACACCACCACAGTGGATTTGACATGAAGTATTTGAGATGTGATTGAAGAGTAGCCTTTCAGCTTTAATTCAAGGGGTTGGATAAAAGTATGGCATTAACTGTTCAGGAATTATAGCCATGGACATACAGGTTTGCCCCATTTTCAGAGGCTGAAAAGTATTTGGACAAACAAACATAACTATGATTATAACAATTACATTTAACGTTTGGAGGAAAATTCTTTGCAGTCAATGACTGCCTGAAGTCTGGAACCCATTGCCATCTTCAAATTCTGAGTTTCCTCCTTTGAAATGCTCTGCCAAGACTTAACAGCAGCTACCTTCAGTTGTTGGTTGTTTGTGGGTCTTTTGGCCATTAGTTTGATCTTCAGCAAGTGAAAACCATGCTCCATTGAGTTGAGGTCAGGTGACTGACTTGGTCACTGATGAATATTCCACTTTTCTGCCTTAAGAGATTCTTGGGTTGCTTTCTCAGCTTGTTTTGTGTCATTATCCATCTGCAGTGTGAAGCGCCGTCCTCTCAGTTTTGTGACATTTGGCTAAATCTGAGCAAATTCTATATCCTTATAAATATCACAATCCATCCTGCTACTTCTGTCAGTAGTCACATAATCAATAAACACCATTGACCAAGTTCCATTGGCAACCATAAATGCCCATTTCATAACACTACCTCCACCATGTTTGACAGATGATACTGTATGCTGAGAATCATGAGCTGTTCCTTTTGTTTGCCACAATTTTCCTCTTCCCATCCTTCTGGTACAAGTTAATCATTACTTCATCTGCCCAAAGAACCTTGTTCCAGACCTGGGTAGGTTTTTAGATGTTTTTAAACACAGTCTAATCTGGCCTTCCTGTTCTTAAGTGACACCAGTGGTTTTCACCTTGTCGTAAACCCTCTGTATTTATTTTCATGCAGGCATCTCTTGATGAAGACTTGGACAATGATACCCCCTACCTCAAGAGTGTTTTTGACTTCCCTAGATGTTGTGAATGTATTTGTCTTCACTAGGGAAAGAATTCTGGGATCATCCCCTGTAGATGTGTTCCATGGTCTCCCAAGCTTTTTGGTGTTGCTGAGCTTGCCAGTGCATTCTTTCTTTTTAAGAATGTACCAAAATGTTGATTTGGCCACTCCTGAAGTGTTTACTATCCATCTGATAGATTTCCTTTGCTTTTTCAGCCTAATGATGGCTTCCATCACTTGTACTGACACCTCTTTGGACTTCATGTTGAGAGTTCCGATGAACCACTACCAAATGCAAATGTAAATACTTGGAATGAACTCCAGACCTTTTATCTGCTTAATTTGTCATGGAATAATGATGGAAAAGGTCTTACTTGCCCATGAAACCACTTGTTAGTCAAGTGTGCAATTACTTTTGATCCTCTGAAAATGGGGTGACCATATATAAAACTGGCTGTAATTCCTGAACAGTTAATGCAATATTTTTGTCCAACCCCTTAAATTCCCCTTAAAGTCCACACGTCAATCACATATTGGTTACTTCATTTCAAATCCACTGTGGTGGTGTACAGGGGCAAAACTACAAATATTGTGCCACTGTTCATATACTTATGGACCTAACTGTACGTTTCTTTGTTGTAGTGTGTTTGTTTTCAATGGCGTTTTCCAATTGATGTTTGGCTTTTTTTTTGCCTCAATGTTTGGACACTTGCTTTGGCAATATGTACATTGTTATGTCATGCCAATAAAGCTATTTGAATTGAATTGAGAGAGAGAGAGACAGAGAAGCAGAAATGTCAGAGAGGAATACAAATTAGCTGAATAAGTACCAGTTTATTGCTAGACAGAAAGAGAGAGTGAGTGAGTGAGTGAGTGAGTGTGTGTGTGTGTGTGTGTGTGTGTGTGTGAGAGAGAGAGAGAGAGAGAGAGAGAGAGAGAGAGAGAGAGAGAGAGAGAGAGAGAGAGAGAGAGAGAGAGAGAGAGAGAGAGAGAGAGAGAGAGAGAGAGAGAGAGAGAGAGAGAGAGAGAGAGAGAGAGAGAGAGAGAGAGAGAGAGAGAGAGAGAGAGAGAGAGATCCAGGGGGACAGAAAATGAAAAAGACAAAGGGGCTGGTCGAGGTGAATGGGATGAGGGCAGGAGAAGTAGAAACAGCCTGGAGAACTCCCCTCCACTCATCTATCGCTCTTATCACCCTGCTCCCATGTGTGACAGGAGGGGAAGAAAGGATGGGCCACAGCACAGCCGGAAAACAAGAAAACATTACCAGCCACTTATCAACAGTGGGGCGGATGCCTGCAGAGGCCTCTGTGCTAGCTGAGCAGTACTTAAAGCATAGTGCTACTCTGCTTCTAATGCTTGCCACACATTTAGAACTGACTACCTTACAAGGTGGTTATCGGATACTTCACTTTTAATCTCTCCAAGTATCCTAGCTGGAGAACTGTGTGAATTTGGTATTCAACACGTAACTTAACAACTTACAGTGCAACTTCCTTTAGCTTGAAAAAGTTATAAAAAAGATGTGAAAATGGAGCCAAAAGCTGTGAACAGTCAGAGCCAACAGTAAGCCCCACTGAAGCCCGGGCTCGGATGTGAATAATCAAAAGATACTGGTTTGCTCACTCATATACACCCTGAGACCTACAATGCACAGGAAAGTGTAAATATACAATCGACATCAATTGCAATGGTGAAAGTAGAAAGGAGAGACTAGTTATCAAATGGCTGCTGTTATCCCCAGCTATGGACCAACACTGCTGAAATGCCCTTCAGCAAAAGCAAAAGCCCCTAAATGTTTTAACTCCAGCTAATAACACAGTGAAATGTTGCTCACAATATATGTCTTTGTGGGTCTTGCTGCACTTGACATTTTGAAAAAATGTATTCATGCAACAACGGCATTAGTAAGTGTAAGCCAAAAACAAGAGTATGAAATGTCTACAGTGTCGTAGGGATTTCACAGAATAGTTGACTATTTGACTAGCCGACAAACAAAAATACTGTGCAAGTTGACACTGTGTTGTAGACTAATTGTTCATATGTGTGTATATATATATATATATATATATATATATATATATATATATACTTAGCACAAAAAGTAAGGACATTTGTGTTTGGTAGATTATTTCTTTGTTGTAACAATGCTTCTTGGCAATAAATCTTATACCTTTGGAAAGCCTGTTTATTTCCCTTTTAAATGGTGCCACATTTGTAAGGAACATGCATTTGTGGGATGAGAAGCAGAGCTGAGTATGTGGGTTGCGCCCATGAAAAATTTGCCAAATCTTCTCTGCCAATGCCAAACAGCTTATTTTGCTGTTGGTATTGACTCTTGTTTTGAGCTTCTGGTACCCCAGGTGCTGACAATCAGGCGCCTGATATAAGATTTATTGCCAAGAAGCATTGTTATAACAAAGAAATAATCTACCAAACACAAATTTCCTTACTTTTTGTGCTAAGTTTATATATATATTAGTATATACACACACACAATATATATGTATGTGTATATATATATATAAAAAAAATATATACATGTGTATGGTAGTTCCTAACAAGGTTGGCACATGCCTCTTGAGGGATCTTAGCCCATTCTTCCATGGCAAATTGTTCCAGCTCATCCAAATTGCGTGGTTTTCGAGCACGGACATTAACCTTGAGCTCCTGCCACAGATTCTCAATAGGAGTGAGATCTGGGCTCTGAGAGGGCCACTCCAGGACCTTGATTTGGTGTCCTTCAAAAGGTTTTGGACCAACTTGGATGTATGCTTCGGGTCATTGTCTTGCTAGGAGATCCAGCAGCGACCTCAAGCAAGACTGGCTGCAGATTTCTTTACATTATCCTTCAAAATGTCAACACGATCTTCTTTCTTCATGATCCCATGCACCTGAATAAGGTTCCCTATGACTGAAGCAGCAAAACAGCCCCACAGCATTATGCTGCCACCACCATGTTCAACTGTGGCAACTGTGTTTTTAGGGTTGAAGGCCTCTCCCTTCCTTCACCAAACAAAAGCAACATCCATGTGCCAAACAGCTCAAGTTTAGTCTCATCAGACCAAAGGACAGACTTCTAAAACTCATGACCATGTTTCAAATGTTCACGGACAAACCTCAGTCTGGCTCTGATGTGCCGCTGTGTGAGCAATGGAGTTTTTCTTGGACGATGACCTCGAAGTCCACCATGATGAAGAGCCCTCACAACAGTCTTTCTTGAAACATCAAGTCCAGAAGAGGCCAGTTAAGCAACAATCATCTTGGGAGAGATCCGACGATTGTTGTTGCCATCTCTGACTATTTTCCTCTCGAAAGCTTTTGAAATCTTGCGCTTTCGAACACGCCCAGGTTTGTTTCTAACAGAATTTGTCTCCTTGTGCTTTGCAATGATGCGATGTACAGCTGTTCTAGACACTGTGAAACACTTGGAAATGGCAGTATAGCTTTCCCCCTTAAGATGAGCATCCACTATCTTCTTTCTGAGTTCCAGACTGATTTCTTTACTTTTTGGCATGATGAAATTACTAAGAATTTAAGAGTAGTCCCTCTCAATCAAGTGTTCAAGTGCCACTAGCCCTGTTCACTGGAGTCCCTTAAGTAAAGTTCAATGTGGAGTTAATGCTCAGGTGTGGTTTGAAAGCTGATTGGTTGGTCAGGTGTGTTTTGAAAGCAAAAAATCACATGGGGGCTAATAATTTCAACCACCTCAATTTTCACGACATTTGGTATAAAGCAAACATGAAGATTTATTTTACATTCCAAAAAGTACCAAATAGGGGCGTTAACACTGATGAATGTTTTACTTTGTAAAGTTTTATGAATGATGCAAATATTGGGCAGAATTTTAGGGAAATGTTCCATAGTTCCTTGGGGGCTATAATTTTGACCTTAACTGTATATACATTTAAGGTCAAAATTATTAGCCCCCAAGGATGGATAATGTATCTATCTATCTATCTATCTATCTATCTATCTATCTATCTATCTATCTATCTATCTATCTATCTATCTATCTATCTATCTATCTATCTATCTCTCTCTCTCTCTCGCTCTCTCTCTCTCTCTCTCTCTCTCTCTCTCTCTCTCTCTCTCTCTCTCTCTCTCTCTCTCTCTCTCTCTCTCTCTCTCTCTCTCTCTCTCTATATATATATATATATATATCGCCATTAACTGAACCGCCTATCCTGCTCTCAGGGTTGCGGGGACGCCGGAGCCTATAACAGACACAAGTTTGTATTGGTCTCAGCTTTTTTTATGAATGATGTAAACATTGGGCAGAATTTTAGGGAAATGTTCCATAGTTCCTTGGGGGCTAATAATTTTGACCTTAACTGTATATATACAGTTAAGATCAAAATTATTAGCCCCCAAGGATGGATAATGGATATATATATCCATTAACTGAACCGCTTATCCTGCTCTCAGGGTTGCGGGGACGCTGGAGCCTATTGCAGCATTCATTGGGTGGCAGGCGGGGAGACACACTGGACAGGCCGCCAGGCCATCACAGGGTGTATATATATATATGTAGGAAAAACTTTTAATTTAATGAAAAAAAAATGAAAGCGCACAGATAAAAATAAACAAAACTAAAGGCAGAGTATCAGAGTATCTATAAAAAGGTTAACACACACACACACACACACACACACACATATATATATATATATATATATATATATATATATGAAGATTGTTGTGTTGTAGTGGTGTTATTCTAAGTACACTGAGAGAGCCGCGAAACTGGAGTCAAATTCCATGTATGTGCAAACGTACATGGCCAATAAACAATATTCTTATTCTGATTCCTCTGTGGTTTTAGCACTGTGCAGTAACAAAGCAGAGGCAATGCATCTACAGCAGCTATGCAGATGGGGGCGCTATGGGTAGGTCGATATAACTTTGGTTGTTGTTTCACAAAGATTTATTTGAACAATAATTTTTTATGCAATGCCATGTTAATAAACAGAATTTAGGTATTTAGAGAAGGAAAGACTGCAGCTATCCCTGTGTTTTGGTTTAGAGAGTGACCGTGTTAACTGGTGACTTTAGTGACAGCAGCTGTAGAAAATACAAACAGAACACGTAGTGTCCTCCTAAAAGTCTTAAAAAAATTATTTTAATCAATTTTAAATACACAATAATCTGTGTTTCATATCTATGCTTACAATTTACGTAAGTTAAATTGTGGTCAGCAAGTCTCATTCATCTCTCATATAACATTTCTTATGATGTGGGACACCAACCGCAGCTGGCAGTGAAGCTGTATTCTATACTGTTATCCTCAAGTGGGAAGTGATCCATATTCAATCATTTAACCTGTAACGTTATAATGTCAAATACCTCATTAGATGCTAGCTTCTCTGCTATCTATGTTTTTCCCCACATTGAAAGTAACTTCAAGAAATATGCATGCTTCTTGTTGGCGACACCGTTTAATTTACATAATGTAGGATAAAAAGGGCCAGATGAATATATACTGTATTGAACATTCAGGCTTTTAGGGTTTTCAACAGCTGCCGTCATCATGACAACCACGGACGTACTCAGCTGAAAGTCACCGATTAATACGTTCACTAGTTAAACTGAAATACCTGCAAAAAAGCAGTTGGTTGTTACTGCAGTCAAAAAGTATTCAGCTCAGACAGGCTTGCTGGTGGGTTCAGTCCAAACAGATTGTGGCTCATTTGTAAACAGCCTCTCAGAGCCAATCAAGGACTGCTATTTCATTTACCCCCAGGTTGGTCCCGCCTACATTAGTTAATCCTTTACTGGTTTTATTTGAGATCTTTTTGATGAAAATTGATCATTGTTATTGGGTGAAAAAAATATGATATATCGCCCACAATTAGTTGACTACTTGACGATTTCTTAGGCGTATTTGATGACTACTAAAATGCAGCAGTCGTGAATGCCGTATAGTGTCATAGCATAGACACTGTTTAATAACAACAGCAATGGCAACAAACAATACCACTAGGAAACAATGTCATCACCATCATCATCATCATCGTCACCACCACCACCATCACCAACAACAAAGAGAATGCAAAGCCCAGCAGTTTCAAGGGTTTAGTGACAGGCTTGTTGTCAGTGCTATTTGTGCAGCATAACCTGCATTATATCTGTCACTTGTCTCTGTCAACAGAGTTCCTTCACACAACTGACACATCCACTGGGAGACGGGTAAGAGCGAGAGAGCGAGACAGAGAGACAGAGAGAGAGGGAGAGAGAGAGAGAGAGAGAGAGAGAGAGAGAGAGAGAGAGAGAGAGAGAGAGAGAGAGAGAGAGAGAGAGAGAGAGAGAGAGAGAGATCCATAAAAAACAAACTACCGGTAAAATTGGAGCACTAAACAAAAACATGAGGATTTACCCATTCAAAATGGAGATGTATGGGTAAACCACTTCTCTAGTTTCTTTTGTCCAATAATAATAATAATAATAATAATAATTATGATTTTATTTATATAGCACATTTTAAAACACAGTTACGAAGTGCTTCACAAACAGGATACAATACACACAAGTATACATGCATATCTAAGTGCATCCATCCATCCATCCATCCATCCATCCATCCATCCATCCATCCATCCATCCATCCATCCATCCATCCATACATACATACAAACATACATACATATGCATAATAAACAAAAATGCAAATGCACAACTAAAATAAACAAAATTAAAGGCAAACAGAGTATTTATAAAAAGGTTAACCTATAGAAATAAGTTTTCGGAAGCTGCTTAAAACAAACTATAGATTCAGCAGATCTGTAGGAATGGGGAAGGCTGTTCCAAAGTTTAGGAGCTACAACCACAAAAGTATGGTCAGCTCTGGATTTAAAATAGGAATGGGGAACAGATAAAAGGCCTTGATCAGGTGATCTGGGTGGCCGATAGCTAGAATAGGGGCTTAGCAACTCTGCTATAAGTATATATGCGGGGGCCAGGCCGTGCAACGTCTGGTACATAATTAGTAAAATTTTAAAACCAATTCTATATGTTTTATTGGAGGCCAGTAAAGGGAGGCAAGAATTGGGGTGATGTGGGACCGACGACTAGTTGTTGTTAACAGTCTGGCTGGTGAATTTTGCACCAATTGAAGGCAAGCAAGAGAGGACTGAGTAATGGAAGTTAAGAGGGACTTACAGTAGTGTACATGAGAAAAGATTAAGGTATACACTAGAAGTTCCACGTTTTTGGCAGATATTATAGGTCTGACTTTTGCAATATTTCTCAACTGTAAGAAAAAAAGACTGAATGAGCTCAGTAATATGAGGTTCAAATGTTGGTCAAAAAGAATACCAGTATTCTTAGAAGCAGTCTTGATGTCGCTAACAAGGGGCCCATATAGTGACTGACCTCCTTAGTAAAACAATCAGGGCCGATCAAAGGACCTCACGTTTGTCTGAACTGAGATGGAAGAAATTTTGAGACATCCAATTTGTAACTGAAGCTAGGTAGTCATGAAGACGGGTAAGGTTTAACCGAGAAGTAAAGCTGCGGTCCATCAGCATGGCAATGGTAAGAGAGACCACTGGAAGAGTTAAGCAAATTGCCCAGAGGTAGCGTATATAATGAAAACAGAATAGCTCCAACGATCAACCCTTGTGAGACCCAACATGAGCGGAGCAGAAGAAGACACATAATTGTTAATGCGAACATTGAAGTGTCTGCTAGACAAATAAGAGGAAAACCATTTGAGTGCGGTACCAGAGATACCGACCCAATTCAGTAGTGTATCGATTAGAATAGCATGATTAATGGTGTCAAAGGCAGCAGATAAGTCAAGTAAAATTAAAATGGAATAGCCACCTTTAACTGCATGCACATGAATGTCATTAGTTACTTTAAGCAGTGCCGTTTCAGTGCTGTTTTTGACGGAGGCCAGATTGAAATTTATCAACAATATTGTGTCACCACAACCAATTGGAGAAGCTGGTGAGCGACAACTTTTTCAATAAGGCCTGCAGTTAGCTAAATTGGTGGAATCTAGGGTGGGTTTTTTGAAGAGAGGGAAGACACTGGCTGTCTTGAAATAGTCAGGTATGCAACCAGAGGAGAGAGATTGATTGACAATAGAGGGAAGGTAGTGGGCAATGGCTGGCAGGACCTCTTTAAGAAATTATATCAGCAGGGCAGGATGTTGGATGCATATAATAATTATATCCAATAAATCTTGCAAGGAAATAGGGCTGAAATCAGACAGCAGAACAGGGCAGGTAACTTGATAAGAGTGATAAACTCCAAGGTTGAAATTTGATCTGTGGCCATTGATCTTGTCAACAAACAAACTCAGAAACTTATCATGGTCATCAGAGGAGGTGGCAGGACATCCAGGATGAGCAGGATTCAGAAGTTGGTTGATAGTATTAAACAAAAACCTAGGATTATGCTTATTATTATCGATCAGGCCAGGGAAATATGCCGCTCTTACTTCTTTGATGAGTTGATTGAGCAGGGTGAATAGCTCCTTCATGTGAAGGTAGTCAACATGTAGGTTTGATTTTTTTGCCCATCTACGCTCAGCTTTTCTATAATCTCTACTATGGCGTTGAATGGAATTGTCTATCCAATGGGATCGTTTGACAGCTGGAGCTGTTCTGGTCTTATTTGGAGTACCCGTATTACAAGGTAAGGAGCACAATAGAGAAGAATAAACAGCAAAAACACATACAAGATAAACTGCACACACTATATGGACAAAAGTATTGGGACACCTGGCCATTACACCTACAGGAACTTTTATGACATCCCATTCTAAATCCATAAGCATTAATATGGAGTTGGTCCCCCCTTTGCAGCTGTAACAGCTTCCACTCTTCTGGGAAGGCTTTCCACAAGATTTTGGAGTGTGTCTGTGGGAATTTTTGCCCATTCAGAGGAGCATTTGTGAGGTCAGGCACTGATGTTGGATGAGAGGACCTGGCTCACAATCTCCGTTCTAGTTCATCCCAGAGGTGTTCGATGGAGTTGAGGTCAGGGCTCTCTGCGGGCCAGTCAGGTTCTTCCACACCAAACTCACCCAACCATGTCTTAATGGACCTTGCTTTGTGCACTGGAGCAGAGTCATGCTGGAACAGAAAAGGGCCCTCCCCAAACTGTTCCCACCAAGTTGGAAGCATAGAATTGTCCAAAATGTCTTGGTATGCTGAAGCATTAAGATTTCCCTTCACTGGAACTAAGGGGCCCAGCCCAACCCCTGAAAAACAACCTTATACCATTATCCCTCCTCCACCAAACTTTCCAGTTGACACAATGCAGTCAGGCAGGTATCGTTCTGGCATCCGCCAAACCCAGACTCATCCATCAGACTGCCAGACAGAGAAGTGTGATTCGTCACACCACAGAACATGTTTCCACTGTTCCAGAGTCCAGTGGCAGCGTGCTTTACACCACTTCATCCGATGCTTGGCATTGTGCTTCATGATGTAAGGCTTGCATGCGGCTGCTCGGCCATGGAAACCCATTCCATGAAGCTCCCGGCACACAGTTTTTGTGCTGATGTTAATGCCAGAGGAAGTTTGGAACGCTGCAGTTATTGAGTCAACAGAGCGTTGGCGACTTTTACGCACTATGCACCTCAGTACTCGTTGGCCCCAGTGTGTGACTTTACATGGTCTGCCACTTTGGGGCTGAGTTGCTGTTGCTCCTAAACGCTTCCACTTTTCAATAACACCACTTACAGTTGACCGTGGAATATCTAGCAGGGAAGAAATTTCATGAACTGATTTATTGCAAAGGTGGCATCCTATGACAGAACCACACTTGAATTCACTGAGCTCTTCAGAATGACCCACAAATGTTTGAAAATGCAGACTGCATGGCTAGCTGCTTGATTTTATACACCTATGGTAATGGGTCTGAATGAAACACCTGAATTCAATGATTAAGAGGTGTGTCCCAGTACTTCTGTCCATATATTGTAGTTTAGAGTCAACCACAAAAGACTATCAAAACCCACTAGACTCCCAAATTACACTAAAAGAACTACAGAACAAAATCAAATCACTTGAGACCAAGAAGGCCCGTGGTGTTGATGGCATCCTAAATGAAATAATAAAATTCACAAACCCCAAATTCCAATTGGCTGTACTAAAACTCTTTAACATTGTCCTTGGCTCTGGGATCTTCCCCAATATTTGGAACCAAGGACTGATTACGCCGCTCCACAAAAGTGGAGATAAATTTGACTCCAATAATTACCATTGGATCTGTGTCAACAGCAACCACAGGAAAATCCTCTGTAAGATCATCAACCACAGACTCCTAAATTTCCTTACTGAAAATAATGTCCTGAGCAAATCCCAAATGGCTCTCTACCAAATTATCATACAACAGGCCATATCTTCACCCACAGCACCATAATTGACCACCAAATAAACAAAAACAAACGCAAATTAGTCTTCTGCTTTGTTGATTTAAAAAAAAAGCCTTCGATTCAATTTGGCATGAGGGTCTGCTGTACAAACTGTTAGAAAGTGGAGTTCGGGGGGGAAAAAAACCCCATGAACCCAATGTACACAAACAACAAATGTGTTGTCAAAATAGGCAAAAAACACACAGACTTCTTTCCCCAAAGCCGGGGTGTCAGACAGGGATGCAGCTTGAATCTGACCCTCTTCAATATATATATATATATATATACACTACCGTTCAAAAGTTTGGGATCACCCAAACAATTTTGTGTTTTCCATGAAAAGTCACACTTATTCACCACCATATGTTGTGAAATGAATAGAAAATAGAGTCAAGACATTGACAAGGTTAGAAATAATGATTTGTATTTGAAATAAGATTTTTTTTACATCAAACTTTGCTTTCGTCAAAGAATCCTCCATTTGCAGCAATTACAGCATTGCAGACCTTTGGCATTCTAGCTGTTAATTTGTTGAGGTAATCTGGAGAAATTGCACCCCACGCTTCCAGAAGCAGCTCCCACAAGTTGGATTGGTTGGATGGGCACTTCTTTGAGCAGATTGAGTTTCTGGAGCATCACATTTGTGGGGTCAATTAAACGCTCAAAATGGCCAGAAAAAGAGAACTTTCATCTGAAACTCGACAGTCTATTCTTGTTCTTAGAAATGAAGGCTATTCCATGCGAGAAATTGCTAAGAAATTGAAGATTTCCTACACCGGTGTGTACTACTCCCTTCAGAGGACAGCACAAACAGGCTCTAACCAGAGTAGAAAAAGAAGTGGGAGGCCGCGTTGCACAACTGAGCAAGAAGATAAGTACATTAGAGTCTCTAGTTTGAGAAACAGACGCCTCACAGGTCCCCAACTGGCATCTTCATTAAATAGTACCTGTTAGAGCCTTTTTGTGCTGTCCTCTGAAGGGAGTAGTACACACAAAAAGGCTCTAACAGGTACTATTTAATGAAGATGCCAGTTGGGGACCTGTGAGGCGTCTGTTTCTCAAACTAGAGACTCTAATGTACTTATCTTCTTGCTCAGTTGTGCAACGCGGCCTCCCACTTCTTTTTCTACTCTGGTTAGAGCCTGTTTGTGCTGTCCTCTGAAGGGAGTAGTACACACCGGTGTAGGAAATCTTCAATTTCTTAGCAATTTCTCGCATGGAATAGCCTTCATTTCTAAGAACAAGAATAGACTGTCGAGTTTCAGATGAAAGTTCTCTTTTTCTGGCCATTTTGAGCGTTTAATTGACCCCACAAATGTGATGCTCCAGAAACTCAATCTGCTCAAAGAAGTGCCCATCCAACCAATCCAACTTGTGGGAGCTGCTTCTGGAAGCGTGGGGTGCAATTTCTCCAGATTACCTCAACAAATTAACAGCTAGAATGCCAAAGGTCTGCAATGCTGTAATTGCTGCAAATGGAGGATTCTTTGACGAAAGCAAAGTTTGATGTAAAAAAAATCTTATTTCAAATACAAATCATTATTTCTAACCTTGTCAATGTCTTGACTCTATTTTCTATTCATTTCACAACATATGGTGGTGAATAAGTGTGACTTTTCATGGAAAACACAAAATTGTTTGGGTGATCCCAAACTTTTGAACGGTAGTGTATATATATATATATATCAATGAAATGGCTAAGGCATTAGAACAGTCTGCAGAGCCTGGCATCGGCCTAGAGAAACAAGTTAAATGCCTACTGTTTTCTCCTTCTATTCGAATGTACAAAAGAACTAACCCAGAATTGACTATTTTTTTTTACACCCAAGGCATCATTAGAAAAAGTGATTTCTTGCTCAGTAGGTAGCGTCCTGATTTCTGATCATGCAGCAGTGTTCCTAGAGCTCTCATGCTCAGTCAAGCAACAGCGCAGTAGTTGGAGGTTTAAAAACTATGTGTTAAAAGATCCCACATTTAGGAAACATTTTAGAGAACAGTTCCAATACTTCATTACTGAAAAGAAAACTCCTGAGGTGAAGCCTTATCTGCTATGGGGCACAGCCAAATCATATATATGAGGGATCACTATCTCATACATAGCACATCAGAGAAAAACTCAAACACTAAAACACTTGGAGCTCGAGAATCAATTATTGGACTTACAAAAGGAACATGATACTAATCCATCAGATAACCTGCCAAGTAAAGCTTGATGCAACTAAAACTGCTCTTGACACCATTCTTAAATTGGAGGCTGAAGAGTCACTCTTCTTCTGTAAACAAAGAATGTATGAGTATGGAAATCAAGTAGATATCTAGCAAATCTAGTGCATGAAAAAACTCAATCACAGGCTATCTCGACTATAAAAGACCACCTCGGTGATAAATTGCACCATAATAAAGATATCAATGCCACCTTCCGGTCATTTGATAAAGGTTTGTCAAGTCTGACATCCAAACAAAACATGCTGAATTTTTTGTCAAATTTTGCCTTACCACATAGTAGTATATCTTCAAAAGAAAAAGAGCTGTTGGAGAACCCCATCATCCAAGAGGAAGTGGTTGCTGCAGTAAGAGAACTTCAGAACAATAAGGCTGCTAGGCCTAATGGCAATTTTAAAAATAATTCAAAGACTTTAATAGAACCATTGCTTGCTGTGCTGCAGTGGCTCTATTGAAGTTCTCTTCAAACACATATACAGCCACTGCTTGCTGTGCTGCAGTGGCTGTATATGTGTTTGAAGAGAACTTCCTAGCGCAACAACGGAGGCCTGTATTTCTAGGCCTGCGTTATTTTCGGACCGCGGTTGATATACTGATATATATATAATCTTAGCCAAGACAACTTTGCTGCATGTTGCGCAATGGTCAATTTATGTGTGCTGAACACACTCTTGAGTCTTGTAGCTACCAACACAGCATATTTGCTGCTTTCTTTCATAGAATCCGAAGCTACTACCAAAGTCAGAGAACAATTACAGCAGAAAAAGAGTTGCTTTACCTGTCCATGCTTTTAACTTTTTTTTTTAAAACAAAACGTTATACAAATCCAAGTCTTAACATTACAAAGAGAACATCACAAAAAAACCAAAAACAATTATAAACAATACAGCAGGGAACATGAAAAAAAAATTAAATACATACGTTTGTAAAATATCCATGTCCGCCTCTTCTAACGACGTAATATGAGAGAACGTCTCTCTCTCTCCGTGTTTCTCTGCAGAGCGTGTGTGATTGTCAGTAGAACCTTCTCGCGATAGCAGAGCGAACAGGTAAGGGAGGGGTAGAGTGAGGGGAGATTGTTCACTCGACCGCGGATGGCGTCATTCTCTCAGAGGAATAAACATAAATTTTTTTAAAATGGGTCGCCAAATATACTTTGGCGGCCGTTAATATAACTGTTATAGAACCCATTTCACTTTATGGCTATGAGGTCTGGGGTCCACTCACAAACCAAGATTCTCCAAAATGGGACAAATACCGAATTGAGAGTCTGCATTCGGATTTCTGCAAATCCATTCTCTGCGTTGAGTGGAAAACACTAAATAATGCATGCAGAGCAGAATCTAATTTGAACACCACATTAATCAAATCACCAGAGCTACCTTTTTCCATCTAAAAAACAGTGTCTCCGCCCATCACCTTCTCTGCTGCTGAAACCTTGATCCATGCCTTCATCACATCAAGAATTGACTGCTGCAACAGCATTCTCTACAGCTCATCATTTTAACTCCTAAACAAACTCCAGTACATCCAGGACTCTGCTAGTCACCTGCTCACCCACTGCCGCTCCCGTGACCACATCACCCCTGTCCTCCAGAAACCTCCACTGGCTCCTTGTCCCACAACGGATCCAATTCAAAGTCCTTCTCCTCACTCACAAAGCCCTCCATAACCAGGCCCCCTCCTACCTCACCGACCTGCTCCACTTCCTTACTCCTTTCCGTAGCCTTCACTCCGATGACAACCTTTGTAATCACCTAAAAGTAAGTGACCCCTACACGCTCCATAACAAAGCCCTCACCTACAGAGACTATAGAGAGGAGCACACTCAGCCAACTAGTTCTGGGACTTTGCTCACAAACACAAGCAGAGTCTCCAGACAGAAACCCCATTAGACTAAACCTAATCACAAGAAAATATTTGACACATTGGAAAGAATCAACCAAAAAACAGAGCCAAGTGGAATGCTGTTTGACTCTAAGCAGAGAATATGCAGTGGCAGAATACCTGAGCACTGTGACGATCAAAACGAAGGAAATCCTTGCCCATGTACAGACTCGGTGAGCACAGCCTCGCCGTGCAGAGAGGCCGCCACAGGCAGACCTGGCTCCCCAGACAAGACAGACTGTGCACAAACGGCAAACAGCGGGAGGTGGAAACCGAGCTGCACTTTTTGACCACCTGCCAACTGTACGAAGACATCAGCCACAGATTACAAACACCCAAAAAGACTTTGAAAATATGACTGATGATAAAAAACTTCCATATCTGCGGGGTGAAATACAGCAATGTGCAAACACAGCAGGAATATTTGTGAGCTGTTGTGACCAGAAAAGGGCAGTCAATGGAATACTACCACCATGAAGACTATCAATCATTGGTGTATTCCTGCACTCATCATTTGCACTGCACCAATCTCGGTACATAGACATACTGTACATACAGAACACATTCCTTTAAATGCATTTCTTAAAAATAAATGCTGCAGTGTTTACACAGCTCTTGGTATTTATATTTTGTAACAGCAATGTCAACACCCCCCCCCTTTCTCCCCAAATGTACGTGGCCAATTACCCCACTTTTCCGAGTCATTCCGGTCACTGCTCCACCCCCTTTGACGATCCGGGGAGGGCTGCAGACTATGCCTCCTCCGATACACGTGGAGTCACCAGCCACTTTTTTTCACCTGACAGTGAGGAGTTACGCGAGGGGGATATAGCGCATGGGAGGATAACGCTAGTCCCCCCAGCTCCCCCCCCCCCTGAACAGGGAATATGCTCCCCGAACGACCAGAGGAGGCACTAGTGCAGCGATCAGGACACAAACCCACATCCAGCTTCCCACCCACAGACACGGCCAATTGTGTCTGTAGGGATGCTCTACCAAGCCAGAGGTAACACGGGTATTCCAACCGGTGAGCTCCGTGTTGGTAGGCAACAGAATAGACCGCTACGCTACCTGGATGCCCTACGTTTTTCTAATTTTAAGCTATCTGTCCTGCCACACACACACACACACACACACACACACACACACACACACACACACACACACACACACAAAATCTCCCTCTCGCCCTTTTTCAGGTGGTGTGTCTCCCTCAAGCTCAGGTCCTCTACCAGATGCTTGGGAGTTTGAGGGTTCTGTACAGCATCCCTAGGGCCGCACTCTTCTGGACAGAGACCTCACATGTTGTTCCTGGACTCTGCTGGAGCCACTTTCCCAGTTTGGGGGTCACAGCCTGTAGTGTTATTATTACTACTGGGACTACGGTGGATTTCCTCTTCCACATCCGATCTAGTTCTTCCTTCAGCCCTTGGCATTTCTCTAGCTTCTCATGCTCTTTCTTCCTTATGTAACCGCCGCTCGGGATTGCTACGCTGATAACCATTGCTGTCTTCTTTTCCTTGTCGACCACCACAATGTCTGGTTGGTTAGCCAGCACTTGCTTGTCAGTCTGAAACTTGAAATCCCATATGATTTTTGCTCTGCTATTCTCAACCACCTTTGGCGGTGTCTCCCATTTGGACTTGGGGACTTCCAGTCTGTATTCTGTACAGATATTCCTGTACACTATCCCAGTCGCTTGGTTATGCCTATCAGCGTACGTTTTCCCAGCTTACATTTTACACTATGTATATATATAAAAAACCTCCCTCTCACCCTTTTTTGGGTGGTGTTTGTCTTCCTCAAGCTCGGGACCGCTACCTGAGGCCTGGGAGTTTGAGGGTTCTGTGCAGTATTTTTGCTGTTCCTAGGACCGCACTCTTCTGGACAGAGACCTCACATGTTGTTCCTGGAATCTGCTGGAGCCACTCTGCCAGTTCGGGGGTAACAGCCCCTAGCACTCCATTACCACTGGGACTACTGTGGATTTCACCTCCCACATCCGCTTTAGTTTTTCCCTCAGCCCTTGGTATTTCTCTAGCTTCTCATGCTCTTTCTTCCTGATGTTGCCATTGCTTGGGATTGCTACATCAATAACTACTGCTGTCTTCTGTTCCTTGTCGACCACCACAATGTCTGGTCGGTTAGCCATCACTTGCTTGTCAGTCTGGACCTTGAAGTCCAACAGAATCTTAGCTCTGTCATTCTCAACCACCTTTGGCGGTGTCTCCCATTTGGACTGGGGACTTCCAGACTGTCTTAGGTACAGATATTCCTGTATACTACCCCAGCCACTTGGTTATGCCTTTTAGTGTACGCTTTCCCAGCTAGCATTTTACACCCTGCTACTAAGTGCTGGACTGTCTCAGGGGCATCTTTGCACAGCCTGCATCTTGAATCTTGTCTGGTGTGGTAGGCTCCTCCCTCAACTGATCTGGTCCTGAGTGCCTGTTTTTGTGCTGCCATGATTAGAGCCTCTGTACTGTCCTCCAGTCCAGCCTTTTCTAGCCACTGGTAGGATTTCTCGATATCAGCTACATGTTAATGGTACATCCCATTGAGGGGCTTGATCTTCAATAATACCTCCTCTTCTTCTTCCTCCACACTCTCTGTCTTGTCTGTGAATGTTCTCATTCATCCAGGTCATGGTTATCCAAAGGAGTTGAATCAAGTGCAACTGGACTTAGTATATATCCATGAAGACGTTTCACCTCTCATCCAAGAGGCTTCCTCAGTTCGTGCCTTTCTGACTAGACCAAGCTAGTCTGACTGGCTGGTGATGAGACTCAGAATTTATCCTCTAGGAGTCGTTGTCAGAGCTATTGATATGCGTGGCTCTTTGTGATCCAATGTTTACCAACACCCGTCGCTAACAGAGCCATAGTTATGAGTGGCTCTTTTGTGTACTGATGTTTGGCCGCGCCCGTCGTTGTCGGAGCTATTGATATGCGTGGCTCTCCTGTGCTCCGATGTCCAGCTGCGCCCGTCACCATCGGAACTATTAATTTGCATTTGTTTAGCAGCGACGGTCGTTGGGGGTGTTAGTTTCGACTTCATTATTCTGTGGTCATGAGAGTCGTTGGAGCCGTTAGTGATGGACTGTTCTTGGAGGCTAGGCTTCTTGAGTCTCCTGGGTAGAGATGAAAGGACGGCATTTTAAGTGGGAGATAGGTGGTGTCGCAGACCTCCTCCTCTGTTGATGGATGGTTTTTCCAGTTTCTGACTGTGCTATTCCTTCTGTTCCTTTTCTCCTCGTCGCTCACCTGGTTGGTATTTTTGGAACATGTTGCAGTTTTCACAAATGTCCAACTGGGGTAGCCGCAGGTTTTTAAAGCTCCCCTCAGGTGCTTGTGTTCTTCTCGTTGGGCCTGAATGCTGCTGGGCAATTGTCAGCTCTGTGTTGCAAAGTTCAGATGACGCTCAGTTTGTGTTCCAGCAGGTGGTGTGAGTCGAAAAGTAGATATTGGTCTGTGTGTGTAGGTTTCCTGTAAACCCCAATGTGGAGGCTCCTGTCTTCCCCAATGTGGACGTCGCAGTCCAAGAAGGGCAAACTGTTGTTCTTCACGTCTTCCCTTGTGAACTTAATGTTTTTGTCCACTGAGTTGATGTGTTTGGTAAACGCTTGCTCACCAACCAGGTGAGTGACGAGGAGAAAAGGAACAGAAGGAATAGCACAGTCATCCCGTATGTTTCTGGGGTCTCCGAGAAACTCAGGAGAATTTTCAACAAACACCGCATCCCGGTATACTTCAAACCCAGCAACACACTCTGACAAAGACTGGTTCATCCCAAAGACCGTGTACCACACACCCAGAAAAGCAATCTGGTGTATGCTGTACGATGCAATGAGGATTGCACTGACCTATACATAGGAGAAACCAAACAACCACTACACAAACGGATGGCCCAACACAGAAGGCCAAACGCCTCAGGACAAGACTCAGCAGTCTATCTACACCTAAAGGAGAAGACACACTCCTTCGAGGACAGCAACGTACACATTTTGGACAGAGAAGATAGATGGTTTAAAAGAGGGGTGAAGGAAGCCATCTATGCGAAACTGGAAAAACCATCCCTCAACAGAGGAGGAGGTCTGCGACACCACCTATCTCCCACTTACAATGCCGTCCTTTCATCTCTACCCAGGAGACTCAAGAAGCCTAGCCTCCAAGAACAACAGTCGGTCACGAATGGCTCCAACGACTCTCATGACCACTGAATAATGAAGTCGAAACTCACACCCCCAACGACCGTCGCTGCTAAACAAATGCAAATCAATAGCTCCGATGGCAAAGGGCGCAGCTGGACATCGGAGCACAGGAGAGCCACGCATATCAATAGCTCCGATAATGACGGCCGCGGCCAAACATCGGTACACAAAAGAGCCACTCATAACTATGGCTCTGTTAGCGACGGGTGTTGGTAAACATCGGATCACAAAGAGCCATGCATATCAATAGCTCTGACAACGACTCCTAGAGGATAAATTCTGAGTCTCATCACCAGCCAGTCAGACTAGCTTGGTCTAGTCAGAAATGCACGAACTGAGGAAGCCTCTTGGATGAGAGGTGAAACGTCTTCATGGATATATACCAAGTCCAGTTGCACTTGATTCAACTCCTTTGGATAACCACGACCTGGATGAATGAGAACATTCACAGACATTTAACAGTGATGCTTTTTTTGTTTCATTCACAGAGGAAATAGTCATTCTAATGAAATGTTATCGTCTAAAAAAGATGTTTTATGTGATATGTGTGTTGTGCTTTTTGTTTGTTTTTTGGTGAAGCAATCATTAGCTGTCAAATCAGATTGACAGCTGATGATTGCTTATGGCATGAAACAGGCTTGTACTGTCTCACAAAGAATTTACTTGACTCACTAAATTATTTTGCTGATTTGTTGAGTACTTTCCCTACCGTTGAGTGTTTCTTTTAACAACGTTATATACATATACTTTAACAATAATCACAATTCTTTTGTTGTAATCTTAAGTTAAATTTAACTCTCTATTTATAAATTTGACTACAATGTTGCAATGTGACACATTCTGTTCACATATTTCATTTCTTTACTCTAGTAGATCTCTACTTATTGTAAGTACATTTTTTGTTTTATTTCACACTTGCTTTGGCAACGTAAACTTATGTTTCCCATTCCAATAAAGCCCTTGTGAATATGAATTTGAGAGACCACATGTGAGAGAAAGAGACATTTGCACATGTGTGTGTGTGTGTGTGTGTGTGTGTGTGTGTGTGTGTGTGTGTGTGTGTGTGTGTGGGAGGGGGAGGTAGGAGACAAAAAGCAGAGTGGGAGAGAGGTAAGGGAGATTTTAATAAGTGGATATGTTTTATTCTGTACCTCTTCGAAAAAAGATGAAAAAAAATGTTTTTTCTTCCTTATTTCTCTGTTTAAAGTGAATGCCTTTGAGGTTCTTTACATGCACAGGGGATGTTTCAAGGCCCTCGGAATCATGAAATCCATTAAAATCCCACATTACCCATTCAAATCCCCCATCTTAATATCCAGAATGTGCAGTTGTCAGCCTGAAAATAAGAATCATCAACCCCCCCACCCCCACCCCCAATTCCTTAAAAGGTTCACATTTACATTTAGCAGATATGTGGCATTCTCTGCAGACTAGCTTAAAATCTGTGTGTGTCTTCATCTCACTGCCTCCCACTTTGAAAGGATGAGAAAAATGAGCACAGGGGAAGGAAAAAAAATGTGGCTGTGGACAGACGAATGGGTGTACCATTCTATTTGGTGGACGCACAGACAGAGAGAGGATCCTTACCTTGACTTGTTCAGGGCAGTCATTGGAGCAGAGGCCGCTGAGTACTAAGAGACAAACAGCAGGGGAAAGGGAGGAGAAGAGAGGAAAGGAGGGAAATAGAGAGGAGAGGAGAGGAGACGAGAGGACAGGGACAAGAGGAGAGGAAATAGATACACAAGGAGGGAGGAAAGGGAGGAAAAAGAGGAGGGAAGAAGAAAGGATGTTATTCCAGTCAAATCAAGTTTATTTGCATGGCCCAAAATAACAAGGTAGTCCCGAAGAGCTTTACAATCAGTACAATATACAACAATATACAACAAATGACATACAACATACAGCATGCTTTACATGTCTGACACAATAAAATAGCCTGCTACAACATATAATGGGTACCATCTTATGGTAGGTGTGCCATAAGCCCCACTAAACATAAACAGGTCAAACTAATTTCACACTTGGCAGTAAACTTTGCTTATCCACTCAATATATTTTTTCCATTGATCCTGGACAATCCAAACAAAGAAATCTAATTTTTCACTATGCCTGAATGTTCTCCACATTTACATCAATGTGTAACTTGTCTCAAAGGGGCCTCCATGTCCTATATAGATTTAAATAAACAGAATCGTGGGGATGAATGGAGGCTGATAAACTGGCAGCAATGAGTAACATAGCAAATGTGATCGCTAATATGCAGCAAGTGCATGTGTGTGCGCATGCTGGGGGAGAAGGGATGCTGCACTTATTTGTGTGTACAGGTTGAGCAAGGACCAAATCCACTGAATTGCTAATCAGTTATTAGAGAAGTGTCATTGTTAGCATACTAATAGGGTTCCGGGTCTAGGTTGTCTTGATTTGTTTGTTGGGAGTCAGGCTGAAGCGCCATTCCTTGTTAATTATGTTTGCTCTCATCGTTACTGGCTGTGCAAAGTAGCAGCAAAGCTTGGACAGCCATACAAAGACAGCATCACAGTTACTCTTGCTGGATAAATAGGGGTGCTGAGAGGTGGATTAGGTGCAAGTATTAGGTTTTTCAATCCATAAGGTATAACAGGACAGGATAACAAAAACATAAAAAAATAGCCTAAACCCAATGGTATCAAAGCCATTATTAAAGGCACATTCCTGTAAAAACCATGATAATTTTTATGCTATCTGGGTGGTTTTGGGGGCATTTGGGGTATATATTTGTGTACCTAAAAATCAAAACTTGAGGTTTTAGATATTTCTTTAAAATGATGTGGTCATAACCTCCACTAAAGAGAGGCAGCTCGTTGTTTTTAGTTTAATCTATTTTGTCCCACCTGTTATATAGTTCAGTCCAACATGTACCCCTTCACGCTCTCTGCTCGTCCACCACCATTTTCTTTTCTAGTGTGGTCTAGCAGTAGCAAGTTGTGTACAATATGCAATTACTCAATGCTAGCTAGATTGTTAAAGATACAACTTGCTCAGATATGGCTGATGTCCATCCCTGTGCGATACCTGGGTGTCAATTGTGAGTTTACACAAAATTCACAAAGAGCAGAATATATAGCATGTGTAGTTATCTTTCATTAGAAAACACATGACTAATCCAGCTCCCTGTGAAATATCTATTTTTCTTAATTATACATAGGATTCAGTAAGTATGTGATGTTGATGCACCAAACTCTAATTGTAATGGGTTACAGTCAATGCCAACACTTTATTAACAGTGAATTGGCTTTAAAACTGTCAATGCTCAGCCTATGCTGTGTTTATTTATGGATAAAAGCATTAGCTAATGCTCCATGACCCACCATGACAGCCTATCTATGCTATGTAATTTCTATTGTCTCTTTTCATTTAAATTGCAGTGAAAAGAAAAACTCACCACAAGACTTTGCCTTATCAAGTTCCCATTTTCCCCCAATTAAAGACTGTGTTTTTGAGAATTTTTTTTTAACAAATACACCATTGTAATATAGTAGTATGTGCTGGATTTAAAATTGTCATGGCTGTATAATCATATTTGGTGGTCACGAGTACTTGAACTTCAATTTATACCGGAAAATCCTCCTGAACATATAGTTTGCCTTTCACTCTACTAGTTTACCCATTATTATATAGAGAACTCTATATCACTATATAAGCGCATCCCTGTAAGAGGCTGTGGTGAGCAGTTCATCTAGCCTCAGAAAGTAAGCCTAAATTCTGCAAACTTAGTTCACTACATGAAATTAGTCTGGAAAGGATCCACTGAGAAATGATTGCTCCTGGGTAGTTGGAAGCCGGGTACAATCAGCAAACTATGGGGAGCAGTTTAGATGATGACAACGAGCAGCCTTACATTTTGAAAATGACAAGAATGACTGCGCTAGGATATAAATAGTTTTATCAAAGACTTTTACAAAAATGGGGAGAATAATGTACAGACATAATAACTAGCTACATTGGTTGACCTGCTAGCGGTAGTGGTGTTCACCAAAAGACCAGTATGTGCTCCGGTTTCATATCATGAGGTTTGCGGCTCTGACTGGTTAAAGGCTGATAGAATTGCCTTCAAAGTAATTTCGGTCCCCATCCACTGACTATATCCCTAACACAAGTAAATGCCTATTGAAATGCACAACGAGGAAAGCGGAATTTGTCGGTTGGCTTTGATAGGCAGTTTGTCATCATTTAGTGTGAAAACGCAATTGCTCTGAAGATATGAGACATGGGTATTTCATTCATGATTCGTATAAGAATTATTCAACTAACAGATTGAGTATTGGCAATCTTGGATAACCACAATGATGTCAATATAGCTTTTTCTTCCCTTTACTTTAAGGACATAATTTTGAACTATAGATGGAGACAAAAAAATAAATAAATGGAAAACATTAACATACTTAAAGGGCAACTCATGTCTGAGGTTCACCCCTCATAAAAGTCAAATCAAAGTCAGTTTTTTAGAACAGAAAAATGCTAAAAGAAAAAAAAGAATAATATTTGAATCGTCCAATGTCTGTGACCTTTCTTCTGTCTCATAATATCCCTTCCGTCTTGGTACACATGGGGAAATATAGAAGAAAAAAAAATCAGCTTTGATTGGAAGAAGGCATGGTACGTGTGGCAAATGCAACTTCGCTGCTTTGATGTCCATAGGCCCAGTAAGAGGCCTGAAACAGAATTCAGATAATGCTCCCATCAAAGACCAACAGGATTGCCTTGACCCTAATTGATGAGCCTACTCATCTGTCCATAGGCCCAGTAAGAGGCCTGAAACAGAATTCAGATAATGCTCCCATCAAAGACCAACAGGACTGCCTTGACCCTAATTGATGAGCCTACTCATCAGCAACATCATAGTAATAGTACCCTTGCGAAACAGTAGTTTTCACTTGAAAAAAATCAGGTTTTCACAAACCAGAATAATGTATTTTCTCACAGACACTTTTTTTGTTGTTGTTATTTTGCATGCTTTTTGAAGGGACTATTCCATGTCAATACATGGTAGAACAGTCACCCATTTGATGAGGGATATGACTGAAGAAATGGCATCTTTTATGACTTTTGTTGTTAGATATGATATGCTAGAGATTTATGTTACAGAACTACTTACTATATATCACTCATTGTCACACAGTGCCAACTGTCGAGGAATGAAAAATATTGGGATTTTCCGGGGAGCCCTGGACAACACCCCCAGCCCCCATTTATAAACCACTAGCTTAGAAGATTCACTCCAACAAAATATAAAATGAAGAGGAAATCTTCAGCTATTATGCCCCTCACAAATTCGCATTCCAGAGTACTCTGCAGATCAAAATGGTATAGCAAATGCACTAAAATCATTGCTGATGACTTGGGGTCAGAGTCAACATTGAGAAGGATGCCTCAGAGCAACAGATCATATGGACCGTTGGATGACATATTCCTTCTTTAAACATTGTGCTTTTTTGTTGTCAGTTGGTAGCTAAAAACACATGATCAAATGAAAGTGAGAATCAGTGAATTGTTATTAGTTATTCTTCAAATTCGTAATAATTCCGTGGCCTTGGTTCTTTTCCAGACTGTTTTAAGCATGCCATTGTTCACCCATTGCTGAAAAACCCTAATTTAGATCCCCTGTCCTTGAGTAACTACAGACCAATCTCCAAATTGTCTTTTCTATCTAAAGTTCTGGAGAGAGTCATTTCATCTCAATTGATTTCTTTTATGAACATTAATAGTGTTTTTAACAGTTTTCAGTCTGGTTTTAGAGCACCTCATAGTACTGAGACAGCTCTAGTTAAGGTTACTAATGACCCACTGGCAATTGCAGACAGAGGTGACTGCTCGATTTTAGTTGTTTTAGACGTAAGTGCTGCCTTTGACACAGTGGATCACAGCATCCTCTTACATCACTTAGAGCAGGTGTGGCTACCCTTGGGCCATGGAGAGCCATGTGTATGCAGGTTTCCATTCCAGCCGGACTCCACACCAGGTGATTTCACTGATTAGCAACGTTCAACCAAAGAGGAAGAATGTATCAGTGAAATCACCTTGTGTGAAGTCAGGTTGGAATGAAAACCTGCATACACATGCCTCTCCATGGCACATGGTTAGCCACTGCTGGCTTACAAACTTGGGTTGGCATCAAGAGCTCAGCTCTTAGTTTATTACGCTCATACCTCTCCAACAGAACTTTTTCTGTTGTTCTGGGTAACTCTACTTCCTCAATGGCTCAGTTGAGTTATGGTGTCCCTCAAAGCTCAGTCCTTGCCCCCCTTCTCTTTTCTTTACACATGCACCCTTTGGACAGGTCATTCAAAATCACGGCATGCTTTACCATTTTTACGCTGACAACACTCAGTTATACATGTTACTAAAACCCACTGATCTTAGTGCCCTAGCAAATCTCACAACTTGGATGGATTACGTATTCCTTCTTTAAACATGGTGCTTTTTTCTGTTGTTGTCAATTGGTAGCTAAAAACACATGTTCAAATGAAAGTGAGAATCAATGAATTATTATTAGTTATTCTGCAAATTCTCAATAATTCTCTGGCCTTTGGTTCTTTTCCAGACAGTTTTAAGCATGCCATTGTTCACCCATTGCTGAAGAAACCTACTTTAGATCTCCTGTCCTTAACTAACTACAGACCAATCTCCAAATTGTCTTTTTAATCTAAGGTTCTGGAGAAAGTAATTTCATCTCATATCTTTTATGAATTCTAATAGTGTTTTTAGTGTTTTCCAACATAATTTTTCTGTTGCTCTGGGTAACTACTTCCTCGATGGCTCAGTTGAGCTGCGGTGTCCCTCAAGGTTCAGTTCATGCTGCCCCTTGTCCAGGTCATTCAAAATTATGATGCGTTTTACTATTTTTATGCTGACAACAATTATACATGCCACTAAAACCCACAGATCCTAGCGCCCTAGCAACTCTCACAACTAGCCTCTCTAACCTTAAATCCTTGACTTGGGGCCCCGTTGTGGCAAAAGTGCCATGGGCCTTTCATTGGCAGAGCATAGTGAGCGAGACTAGTTTCAAATCACTTACCAACTGACTGCAATCTCCTCTGTTCAAGATCAGAGCTTGTCCTGCTGAGTTTAGTTCAATCTCTCATAAGCTTTAAGTGATCTGATTTTTACAACAAAAGAAGCAATAGCAAATCAAACATGTTCAGTCATGCTTTCTCTAGCCCAAGCTAATCTCTAAAATTAGGTCATTTTTTTAAATTGACGAACTGCAAAAAGTTGTACATGTTTTTAATCTATATTTGGCTTATTTATTATAATGCACTTTATATTGGTATCAGCAAGGGCTCCCTCCACCATCTGCAGTTGGTACAAAATGCTGCTTGGCTCATTACCAGGACAAAGAGGCATGACCATATCACTCCTGTGCTTGCCTCCCTACACTGGCTCACTGTTATATTTCAAATTGATTTTAAAATTTTATTGCTCACTTTTAAGGCTTTAAATGGTCTTGCTCCTACATACATTTCTGATTTATTGACCTGGTATACGCCCTCTCGACCATTAAGACCCACAGATTAAGCCCTGCTGGATATTCCTAGGTCTCAGTTTGTTAAAAAGAGTAATCGAGCTTTTGCTATTAGAGCTCCCACACTACGGAATTCTCGTCCTGTTGAACTAAGACTAACCAAGTCTCTAGCTTCTTTTGAATCTCATCTTAAAACTTTTCCTTTCATGAATGCTTTTAAAATTGTTTGATATTTGTTTTTAATTTATTCAAAGTTTTTATTTTTACTCTTACTTATTTGGTCTTCCTCTTATTTTTGCTTTGTCTGGTTTTATTTCTTTGTAAAGCACTTTGTAACATTGTTTTAGAAAAGGGTTATATAAATAGCTATTATTATTATTATTATTATTATAGGTAATGGACTGAGTATGAATTGTTTGAAGTCAGGCTGAGATTAGCTGTCAGATGGACACCGGTGATTGATCGATCATATGAATTCGACAAAAGCTGCTGGACCCAATAGGGTTAGACAACAAAAATGTAAAAAAGCGAGGAGGACAGGTAATCAATAAATCACGTGTTAAATAGATCATTACGTACTTTTAATTTATTCTGACCTGGGGGTATCTATAATGCCGAGCAGGTTTCAACTGGGGCATACTATATGACAATGTATAACAGCTTTTAGGATTGAACTGCATTGACAGCTTTGTACAGAGTTAGATGTTCCAGATATTAGTAAATTGTAAATGCATAAAGTAAAGGAATGAAATCATGCATGAATAAAGCCTCCACTACAAATGGCATTCTTCAATAATTATTTAACATACAATTTTGCAGGATAGGTAAATAAAATCTCACTTATTAACAGATAAATTGTATGACCAAATGTTAAGGTAAAATTGAAAGGTAAAAACTGCTCTTTACCCTAAAATGCAGCCAACATCAGTTCTGTTAAAATGGTAATCTCAAACTTCTTTATATAAATCAATGTCTGTTTTGTTACTATCTATGACTATGGTAAAACAATAATGATTCAGCTCTGTCTCAATTCATGAAAGCCTAAAAGAATCTCAAGCTGCACATCGAAACAGACGCGTTTTACTTCAGTCAGCATTGGTTGTCCAGAGAGTATAGGCGGAACATCCTCTGGTGGACCAACCAGGAGGAGGCATCGAAGATAGTCAACTAGCAAAAGATAGTAATCTAATGGAGGGTGGAAATATTTGAGATTACCACTTTAAGGAATCCTACAGTGACTACACATCTGCTAGTTAGGCCCCATCTTAAACAAAATCTGTTTTGTTATATTGTCCCTTTGTTAAGTGAGGAAAGGATAGAGTAAGCTAGATAATGACTATGGCTACTCATGAGCTATCAGTCAACAACAGAAAAATATCTAGTTCCAGAAACAAGATAGCTGTTTTCCATATTGGCCAGTTGGTATACTGTATTTCTAAATGGGCAGTGGTGTGCATCATCACTTTCAACAACACTGCTAGCACTGTTTTTCCCCCATTTAAAATAAACAGCTGATCTTATTGTAACAGCCAGCACAGAGGCCTTTAGTTTAGTTAAATAGATTTTGCCTGTTTGACTTTCTTCCATTCCAATATTTTGTAACTACCCTTATAAACAGCTATCACAGAATGCTACATAGGCAAAGCTCCATGCAAAGCTTGGCTGCTCCTCCGCCACATATTGCAATATGTTCCTGTCATTCAGAATGTATAGTTTAGCCTGAGCATTGGACACTAGATACAAGAAACCAGATAGGAATTCAACAGTGTTTTAGGCTTGATTAAGGTGAAAATCTTACAAAGTCTGCTTAGTAGGAAATCCTTGCTTTGAACGAGGGCATCTGATGCGAAGTGAAGCATAAAGATGAGTTATTCAGGTAGTAAAATAGTACAATTTTTTAAGGATAGTTTTTTTGGCTGGTGACTTCCCATTGATTCCGAGCCATTGGTGTCAGAAAAGTTGGGATACTCACAAACAAGCCAACCCCTATATATTAAGTTATTCAGGTAGTATAATAGTAGATTTTTTTAAGGATAGGTTTTTTGGCTGGTGACTTCCCATTGATTCTAAGCCACTGGTGTCAGAAAAGTTGGGATACTCACAAACAAGCTAACACCTATATATTAAGTGGTTAATGAAATGGTGCATATACAATGTCTTGTATCTTTAAAGAAATACATAAAAATGAAGTGTGTTTTGTTACTACCTTATTAGGATTAAGTATATTTATGCATGGCTCAACAACTGTAAATTGAATGGTCAATCTTTTTTTGTTCTATCTTGCTTTTTTTCTTTCTTTTTTAAAAAAAATTCAAGGGATTTGAGCTTTATTAAACAGACATTGTTGGGCATGACAGTAAAGATGGGGTAGAGAGAGAAATGTTAGGACTAAAAGGCTGTTAGTGGCACATGCCACAGCTGTGAATCCACATTAATTTTTCCAAGGACAACTCTGAGTACTCTAAATATGAAATATACAAGCACACACATTCACGTCTCCTGTGTAGTCTCATCCTCTAATGGAATTCATTTGATAACTTAAAAAGGATATATTTACAATGCTGCTCTTCAGAGACTAATCTGTTTCAAATCTTAGCTATTTTCCTTTCTTTGTATGTGACATCTACCATTAAGTCAAAACAATGGCTCCATAGAGAGCTAGCTTATTTAAAGAGCTGTATCTTAAGACCTTAATTTTTGTTTAACTTATGGACACCTTTTGTGTTGGTTGCATGGTAAGTGCAGGGGTATCTGATTACTCAAAATTCCAGGGATAAATTCAATGAATCCATGAATGCAAATGCATTTATGACATATTAATTTTCTAGTCTAACAATGGAAATCATCAAAAAGAACATCAGTTTCCCCATTAATCTTTATAGTTGTTACTTAAAGTAATGATGCTCTCTAAGTATTCTCAAAACATTATTTTTTCTTTTTAAGATAAGTTTAAGTGTAGAGCGCCGTGGTTCTGTATATCTGAGAAGGTGGAGAACAGACTGGCAAGAAATTAGCTACAAGTAGGTTGGTGGATGCTAGTCCATCTTGCAGTATATCAAGGAAAACTGGATATTAATTTGAAAAAAAAAAAAGAAATGGGGAAATGTTGGTGTGTGTCTACATTGAGCTTTAAGGTGGTCATATAGCTACATGTAATTCTCAATGTGTTCTACAAGTGCTCATAGGGTTGTTCCTCAGCTGTGTGTGTGTGTATATATGTGTGTGCATGCATGCATGCGTCTACCAATCATACATAATCATAACCTTCTTCCGATTTCAGTTCCCAGCTGATGGTTTGTTTGTTAATCTGCTTGCTTTTAACTTTTAAAAACTTTTAACAACTCCTTGGGACCACTGGATGATTTTGATTGATTTCTTGCCTCTCTTATTTCCAAACCATCCAACCTGAGCTGTCCCTCTACATCTACTACTTTCGGCTGCTCCCGTTAGGGGTCGCCACAATAGATCATCCGTTTCCATTTCTTCCTGTCTTCTGTGTCTTCCTCTGTCACACCAGCCATCTGCATGTCTTCCCTCACCACATCCATAAACCTCCTCTTTGGTCTTCCTCTTTTCCTCTTCCCTGGCAGATCCATATTCAGCATCCTTCTGCCAATATACCCAGCATCTCTCCTCCACACATGTCCAAGCCATCTCAATCTTGCCTTTCTTGCTTTGTCTCCAAACCGTTCAACTTGAGCGGTCCCTCTACATACTCGTTTCTAACCCTGTCCTTCGTCATCACTCCCAACAAAACTCTTAGCATCTTCAGCTCTGCCACCTCCAGCTCCACCTCCTTCCTTTTGGTCAGTGCCACCATCATACACCATCCAAATCATACAACATAGCTGGTCTCACTACCATCTTGTAAACCTTTCCTTTAACTCCTGCTGGTACCCTTCTATCGCAAATCACTCCTGACATTTTTCTCCACCCACTCCACCCTGCCTGCACTCTCTTCTTCACCTCTCTCCGGCACTCCCCGTTACTTTGAACAGTTGACCAAAAGTATTTAAACTCATCCACCTTCACCACCTCTACTCCTTGCATCCTCATCATTCTGCTGTTCTCCCACTCATTCACACACATGTATCCTGTCTTGCTCCAACTGACATTCATTCCTCTTCTCTCCAGTGCATACTTTCACCTCTCTAGGTTCACCTCAACCTGTTCCATACTCTCACTACAGATCACAATGTCATCTACAAACATCATAGTCCATGGAGTCTCCTGCTTGATCTTGTCTGTCAACCTGTCCATCACCATTGCAAACAACCAAGGGCTCAAAGCAATCCTTGATGTAATGCCACCTCCACCCTGAACCCATCCGTCACTCCTACCGCACACCTCACCACTGTCACACTGCCCTGATACACATCCTGTACCAGTCTTACATACTTTTCTGCCACTCCCGACTTCATCATAAAATACATATCTCCTCTCTTGGCACCCTGTATTTATTTTTACTGTTCATTATTTGAGCTTACGCTTATTTGTGCCTTGTCTGGTTTTATCTTTTTTTTTTTTGTGAAGCACTTTGTAAAACTGGTTTAGAAAAGGGCTCTATAAATAAAATTATTATTATTATTATTATTATTATTGTTAATCTCCAAATTGCATTTTTTATCAAAGGTTCTGGAGAAAGTAATTTCATCGCATATCTTATGAATACTAACAGTGTTTTTAACGGACTTCCGGTTATGGCGAGGGACTAGGGGGTCGCACATCTCAAGCTCTGCAGCTACCGTGTAAATTAATCCTACAATACTAATCCGAATCTTGTCTAAAGTCACGCAATACGTGTATAAGAGTGCCCAGAACTAAAATGTCAGGGAAAAACCCGAAAGAAAAGGCAAAGAGAGAAAAAGAGAAGGAGAAAAGGAAATCGCAACACGAGGAAGAGGCCGAGAAGGTTAGCGACGCCATGCAGGTTGAAAATATGGCTAACGAAGGAGACGACCACGAGGAAGATGACGAAATGTTAGACACAGATAAGAATAGCAACCTAGATATCATGAAAGCCATACAGTCTTTGAAAAGTGGACTTTACAAGAAAATTGATGGAGTGCAAGCGACAATTGCGGATGTAAAGAAACAAATACAGGAATGCACGGGCCGCATGGAACAGGCCGAGCAACGGATTTCTGACGTGGAGGACGACGTTAAGAAGCTAACATCCCGAGTTAGCACGCTGGAAAACACCGTCAAAAGCCTTACTGACAAAGTGGAGGACTTGGAATGCAGGAGTCGGCGAAATAACGTAAGGTTGGTGGGCCTACCGGAGAAAGAAGAGGGCCAGGATGCACCTGCATTTCTGGAGAAGTGGTTGCCGGAGGCTCTGAACATGGATCCGCGGGAGGGCTTGGTGGTGGAGCGGGCTCATAGAATCGGCGCTCCGGTAGACTCTCGCACGGGTCGTCCAAGGACATTGATCATGAGGTTCCTGAACTTTAAGGACAGGGAGCGAGTACTAAAGGCAGCCAAAACCAAGGGACAGGTCCTTTATAAGAACACGCCGGTCCGTTTTCACATCGACCTCTCTGCTGGGGTGCACAAGATGCAGCGCGACTATGACCAGGTCCGGAAGAAGCTGAGAGACCAGGGGATCCACAAGCACAGAATCATCTTTCCAGCCCGGCTCCTGGTAACACACGACGAGAGACCCCACACCCTTCAAACCCCGGCAGAAGCGGAGCGGTTTATTCAATCCCTCGGATAAGGACTGATGCAGTAGGCTATTAAGCCCACTTTATTTTATTTTATTTCCATTTACACTAAAGATGTAGCTACGTGTTCGGGCTGTCGCCATTTTGTTTTTGTTTAGGCTTTATTTTTCTACCTGGACAGGACGGAGTCTGGTTTATAGCTAGACTATTCAGCTTTTGTGAAATGCACTTAACCCTGAATGAGAGACAATGTCCAAGCACCAGCCGAAATGACATGGGCACATCCAAGTAGGCCTAGACCTAAGGGACAGAGAGAGTCATCATCGGTTTATGCGCCTGTCGGAGGAAGGAAGGCCCGATGCATCGCGGACTCTTGTGACCAGGCTACAGACTTTTCCCTCTCCTCGTCTTCCAGTCTGCATGCACGGGTTCCAGGTTTGTGTATGTGCTCGGATGGTTAATTTTATATATGCCTACATGTTGTTGGCGTTGAACAGTTCATTAATGATGTTATGTGTGATTAGTATTTAGAAAAAGTAAGATAGCGAGCTAGAGCGAGAAGAAAAGAAAAGTTAGAGAAACTCGTTTTAGCGGTAGTTAAACGTGGGATGGGAGGGGATGTCCAGAGTTCATGGACTTTAGGTTCGTATGGGGTTGAGGGTGGGTTGTTGTGGTTTCATTTTATTATTTATTCTTTCATCAGTGGGTGTGGTTTGTCAAAGTACTTCTTCACTACGGTTCCTAATATAACATACCGGAATCAATGTCAGAGAGTTGCAAGGTAAAATTTACTTCGTGGAATTGTAGGGGTTTGATCAAACTCACAAAAGTGAAGCAGGTAATGAGCAGGATAAAATCCTTGAAATCAAAAATCGTTTTTTTACAAGAAACACACATGGTGGATGAGGAAGTTCCCAAAATAGCAAGACGATGGCAGGGTCAAGTGTTGTCTGCTCCTTACACCACTCATGCTAGAGGGGTTATGATACTAATTCATAAATCGGTTCCATTTCGGGTACAGCATGTAGTTAAGGACCCTGCAGGGAGGTATATTATAGTCCAGGGTAGGTTATTATCTGAAACCTTAACTTTGATAAATGTTTACGGCCCCAATGAAGATGACTCTAAATTCTATAATAGTCTGTTTTTGACTGCTTCAAATCATCCTGGGAAATACATAATAGCTGGCGACTTTAACTGTACGTTAGATCCTTCAAAAGACAGGTCAACTGGTTTAGATGATACCCACAGTAAGTCCAGAAAGACGATACACCATTTTATGAAGGAATTAAATTTGTTTGATGTTTGGAGGCATGGTAAACCGAACGCAGTAGAATATTCCTGCTATTCCGGTACTCATAGAACTCACTCACGCATAGACTACTTTTTGGTTTCAGCGCTACTTGTTTCCAAAATAGATGAATGTCATTATAGTAGTATAGTTCTGTCTGACCACGCTGCAGTATCCTTGACCTATGAAGATAATAACTTAGTGTGCGACCCCCCGAGATGGCATTTTCAACCCGGGTGGCTTGCGGATCCTACATTCATAGATTTCTTAGATAAGCAGATTGACCTGTATTTTGAATGTAACAAGTCCCAGACTTCTGCTAGCACAAGGTGGGAGGCTTTCAAAGCCTTTATCAGGGGCCAAATCATTTCCTTCACTAGTTCCAAGAAAAAGGCTACACGACTTGAAATGAAGACATTAGATGAGGAAATTAAAAAACTGGAAACAGAAATATATAATAATAGAAATATACCTACAGATGTTCATACAAGACTGCTACTGCTTAGAGCACAGTACAATGAACTGGCAGCTAATAAAGCGGCTGCTGATTTAATGAGACTCAAACAGTCCTACTATGATCAGGGGGAAAAGCCCGGAAAACTTCTAGCATGGCGCATTAAACAACAACAAACAGAAAGGTCTATTAATTGTATTGAAGTCCCAAGTGGTAGAACTATAGTGGACCCGACAGAGATTAATGAAGCCTTTAGAGACTTCTACAGGAAATTATACAGCTCTGAGTGCTCTCCTAATCTGGACACGCAAACACAATTCCTAGACAATCTTAATATTCCTAAAAATTCGGAAGAGGAAAGTAGAGTATTAGATCAAGATGTAACTGCATTGGAAATTGCAGAAGCAATTGGGTGTATGCAGGCTGGAAAATCAGCGGGTCCAGATGGCATCCCTATAGACATTTATAAAAAATTTCAAACCAAATTAATACCACCCCTCTTGGAGATGTTTCAGGAATCCTTTGAGAATGGTCTTCTCCCTACATCTATGAGGGGCGCCCTAATCACTTTACTCCCAAAACCGGGGAAACCAAATACAAAATGTGAAAATATGCGTCCAATTAGTCTCCTAAATTCTGATACAAAAATACTCTGTAAAATTCTTGCAAGAAGATTGGAGGATCTTCTACCTAGAGTAGTGGGAGAACACCAGAACGGATTCATTCAAGGGAGACAGGGTTTTCATAACGTTAGACGAGTGCTCAATATTTTATACAGTCAGAGGGAGGCGCCTGACACGGCCTTACTTTCACTTGATGCAGAGAAGGCTTTCGACCGTGTTGAATGGCCTTATCTGTTTGAAGTGTTAACACGATTTGGCCTTGGGGATACATTTATCAAATGGGTAAGATTGCTTTGTACAGGGCTTACTGCAGAAGTTTTGACGAATAGTAAGGTTTCTAAACCTTTTAACATTTGTAGAAGTTGCCCTCAAGGGAGCCCTTTATCGCCTTTACTTTTTATCCTAGCGATAGAACCATTTGCTATAGCGGTGAGGACACACAGCGATATTTATGGAATTCGAGAGGGACATCTGGAGCACAGGGTAGCACTCTTCGCCGATGATGTGATATTAATGCTTAAAAATCTGCATAGATCTATCCCAGCGCTCCTAAGCCTTATTGAATCATTTGGGAAAATATCTGGTTATAAAGTTAATTACTCCAAATCATCTATAATGTTACTGAATGAAACAGAGACGAAGAATGGTCTTGTTTATGCTTCTACCTTCAACCCAACAGACACATTTACATATCTGGGAATAAAAATTGTCCCTGAGGTGAATAAGATTGCTCAGTCAAATTATGAGCCCATCCTGGACGCTAGTATTGCTTCGATAGAGCGTTGGACATCCTTACCTATTTCAATGATCGGCAGGATTAATATCCTAAAGATGAATATACTTCCCAAATTTCTTTATTTGTTCCAGAATATCCCCCTACCCCCTCCTTCATCTTTGTTCACGAAAATCAAGAAACTGTTTACCAACTTTATTTGGCAAAATAAACGTCCTAGATTACGTCTATCTTTACTTTATCTACCATATGATCGAGGAGGCCTGAAATGTCCAAATATCCAATGGTATTACTGGGCAGCACAATTAAGGTCGATTATGTTTTACTTCTCATCTGGAAGTCCCCCAGCTTGGATTGATCTGGAAGCCTGCTCTGTTAAACCAGGCTTACCATTGCACCTGTATTTGTATTCAGCAGACCGTAAATATCTGAAGAAAAATACAGACAACCCTATAATATTGAATATGATTGATGTTTGGTTCGATGCTTGTAAGTATTTGAATATAAATATGTCCCGGTCACGCTTCAGTCCTATTTGGGGTAATGCCAATTTCAAACCAGGGCAAAATGATAGGGGATTTAAATTATGGGCTGAAAAGGGGTTAAGGAAAGTGCAAGACATGTACAGGGAGGAGGATGAAGTATTCATGTCCTTTGAGGAAATATCTACCAAGTATGACATTCCAAGGAATCATTTTTTCAAATATCTTCAGCTAAGGAGTTTTATATCATCCTGTCAAAGCCATTCATTAGACATTCCTACTATTTCTATATTAGAAGTTGCAGTCACAAAACACTGTTATGATAAAGGTTTAATTTCAACTATGTATGACTTATTTGTATCTGGATCTGATGAATCATCAGAGACAAAACTGAGATTATGGGAGGGAGATATAGAGGAGGAAATATCTTTAGAAGAATGGAGTGAGGCATGTAAAGAGGCCCAGAGACAGATAGTTAGCAGCAACCTAAAGCTTCTACAGTATAAATGGCTGATGCGTACATATATAACTCCTGTTAAATTGCACAAGTTTAATGACAATATTCCTGATACCTGTATTAAGTGTAGTGAGGCAAGGGGGACGCTGTTTCACTGTATATGGGAATGTGTGGAAGTGAAAACCTTCTGGCAAGATGTTGTTGATATGATTGATCAAATTTTGTCAAAGAAATTACCATTGAGTCCAAAGCTTTTTATTCTTGGTTTATATCCTACCACCCCACATTTACATAGCAATGAGTTCAGATTTATAGATATGTGTATATTACAAGCAAAACGTGTAATTGCTCTTAATTGGAAAAGTGTTGATGGACCAAGAATTGGTATGTGGGTTAAAGAAATGGCCTCAAACATGTCAATGGAAAAGATAATGTATATTGTTAGATGTAAACAAAGTGTTTTTGATAAAATCTGGGGATTGTTTCTGTACTTCCTAAGACGTAATACTAATGTTGGTAACTTGCTTAATCAAGAACAAGCTCTGGGGGAGTAGAACAACTCTATCTGACTGTTTATATGCGTAAAAGCAACTGAAAAAAAAACCACACCCTCTAATCAGTCTGAGAAAGAAATTATTGTTATTATTATTTTATTTTATTATTTTTATTAATTGAATTTTTATCTTTATTATCTTCTTTAACCCTGCTTTGAATTGCATTACTTGTTATAGGGACAGGGTTATGGGGGGGGGGGGTAGGGTGAAAATGTTTGCTGCACTGTGCTATTACTTGTTTTGATGTAATTTGCAAACAAAATTCAATAAATATATTGCTTAAAAAAAAACAGTGTTTTTAACAGTTTTCAGTCTGGTTTTAGAGCAATTCATAGTACCAAGACAGCTCTAGTTAAAGTTACTAATGACCATCTGCTGACTGCAGACAGAGATGACTGCTTGATTTTGGTTCTTTTAGACTTAAGTGCTGCCTTTGACACAGTCGATCACAGTATCCTCTTACATCGCTTGGAGACTTGGGTAGGCATCAAGGGCTCAGCTTTTAGTTTATTATGGTCATACCTCGCCAACAGAAATTTTCTGTTGTTCTGGGTAACTCTACTTCCCCAATGGCTCAGTAGAGTTGTAAGTGTCCATCAAAGCTCAGTTCTTGGCCCCATTCTCTTTTCTATATACATGCACCCTTTGGCCAGGTTATTCTCAGTTATACGTACATGCCACTAAAACCCACAGATCCTTGCAGCCAAGCAAATCTCACAACTTACCTCTCTGATATTAAATCCTGGATATCCCAAAATTTCCTTAAATTTAATGATGCTAGCCTGTTTGGGGGTGGGGGGGACTGGGGGGAATAGCGTGATCCTCCCGCGCGCTACGTCCCCCTGGCGAAACTCCTCACTGTCAGGTGAAAAGAAGCGGCTGGCGACTCCACATGTATCGGAAGAGGCATGTGGTAGTCTGCAGCCCTCCCCGGATCAGCAGTAGGGGTGGAGGAGCGACCGGGATGGCTCGGAAGAGTGGGGTAATTGGCCAAGTACAATTGGGGAGAAAAAGGGGGGGATAAAGAAAAAAAAAGATGATAAATAAGCCTGGGGTCATTCTGTACGGTCCCCCAAGTTCCATCAGCCCTTTTGGTACTAATCATAGTGGTCTGTCAAATAGTATTAGTCAAGTCAAGTCAAATGTGTTTATAGAGCACGTTTATAAACAACTGAGGTTGACCAAAGTGCTGTACAGACCAGAGCAGTATCTAAACCACAAATAAAAGAAACACCAACATAGACTACAAGGCACATAGCTTGTAGGCATGAATAAACAACACATGGACATTGGCACAAGCCAGAAATCAGCCACATCAGGAGGATTCAAACACTAGAGAATAAAAGTAAGTTTTGAGCCGGGACTTAAAAGAGTTGATGGAGAGGGCAGATCTTATAGGGAGGGGAATGCTGTTCCACAGTCTAGGGTCTGCAACCACAAAGGTGCGGTAACCCCTGAGCTTAAGTTTGGATGGCGGGACAGCCAGGTGTCCCAAGTCAGCCGATCTGAGGGACCCGGAGGTGGAATAGAGGGTGGAAAGGTCTGTGATATAGGAGGAGGCCAGCTCATTTAGGGCATTATAATCAAACAGGAGAACTTTAAAAATCAATTCTGAACCACACAGGCAGCAAGAGAGTAGGGGTAATATGGTCTCTCTTTCAGGCACCTGTCAGGAGCCTGGCTGTGGCGTTCTGGACCAGTTGCAGGCTGGACAGGGATGACTGACTAATCCCAATATACAATGAGTTTCAGTAATCCAAATGGGAGGATATATCAAAGTGTGGATGACTTTCTCGAGATCTTTAAAAGAGAAACAACTTGATTATGGCAATAGTACAAAGCTAGAAAAAAAAGCTTTCACTAATCTATTAACTTGCTTGTCAAACTTAAAGGCAGAGTCAAATTATCACACTACGGTTTTTGACTTGAGGTTTGACAAGGGTGAACATGTTGCCAAGATGGTTGGTAAACACTTAAACAGAGTCAGGGGGGCCAAATAGGACAACTTCAGATTTGCCTTCATCCAGCTTTAGGAAGTTTTGTGCCATCCAGCAGTTTATGTCCTCAACGCAGTTCAAGAAGCTGACTAGATTGGACTGACTGTTTGGTTTCAGGGGGAGATAAAGCTGAGTGTCATCAGTATAACAGTGGAAGGAAATGTCATATTTTTGAATGATTTGACTGAGGGGAAGCATGTATATAGAGAAAAGAATGGGACCTAGGCTGGAACCTTGTGAGACCCCGCAGGAGAGGCTAGCTGGGGGAGAGGATAAATTCCCTATGTTAATAGAGAAGCTTCTATTTTTGAGGTAGGATGTGAACCCCTTCTAGGCAGAGCCATCAACATCAAACCCATACTGGAGACGGTTTATAAAAATGTTCATGACTTACAGTATCGAATGCTGCGCTGAGGTCAAAAAGAATTAGAATGCCACAGTCACCGGAGTCGGTAGAGAGAAGTAGGTCATTATACACTTTTAGCAAGGCAGACTCTACTATGATAAGCCTTAAAATCTGACTGAAATCTTTCCAAGCTGTTGTTTTGGTGTAGGTAGGACAGCAATTGACTGAGAAAAAACCTTTTTGAGAACCTCTGACAGGAATAGAAATTTAGAAATAGACCTGTAGTTACTAGGTAAGGTAGGGTCTAAGTTGAGTTTTTTCAGGAGGGGCTGGACGACTGCGTGCTTGAAACAGGTATTAAGCAGGTTGCTAGAAATCTAGAGGTAATATTTGATGGTAGCTTCTGTTTTCATAATAAAGTCAAAAATGTTGTTCAGTCATGTTTCTACCAGCTCAAGATATTCTCTAACATTAGGTCATTTTTATCAATTGCTGATCTACAAAACGTTGTACATGCTTTTATCTATTCTCGGCTTGATTACTGCAATGCACTTTATTCATCTATCAGCCAGGGCTACCTCCACCATCTCCAGTTGGTACAAAACGCCACTGCTGGACTCATTACTGGGACAATGAGGCATGATCACAACACCCCTGTGCTTGCCTCCCTACACTGGCTCCCTGTTAGATTTCGAATTGATTTTAAGATTTTATTGTTTACTTTTAAGGCTTTAAATGGTCTTGCTCCTAAATACATCTCTGACTTAATGATTGAGAGGGCGTATACCAGGTCAATAAGATCCACAGATGGAGCCCCGCTGGTTATTCCCAGGTCACAGTTTGTCACAAAGGGTGATCGGGCTTTTGCTATCAGAGCCCCCACACTATAGAACTCTTGGCTTACTGAATTCAGACACACCAAGTTTGTAGCTTCTTTCACAGAGACAAAAGTTTCAAGAAGAAATGAAAGCTTTTGGGAATGTTTGATATTTGTTTTATTTATTTATACTGTTTTTATCGTTATTCTCATATATTTGGTCTTATTCATTTATTGTCTTTACCATCTCTGTGCTCATGTCCCTGGTCTTATTCTCATTTTTGCCTGTCTGGTTTTATTTCTTTTGTAAAGCGCTTTGTTAAGAAAAGTACTATATAAATAAAGTTTATTAATTTTACTATTTGTGTCTATGTATGTGATGTATAAAAACTTAAACCTTGACCAGGATGTTTTTGTGTGTGCATGAGAGTGTGTGTGTGTGTGTGTGTGTGTGCAGGTGTGTGCATCAGCACATATGAGCTCTAGCACCTGATGCTTTTGGAAACAGAAAAAAATGAGTAATTTTAATCAATGGATGGAAATACACACTCACATTAAAAACACCAGACACCATGACATGGACTTAGTGATGCAGAGAAAGAGAGCGAGAGAAGAATAGGGGAAAGAGCGAAGAGACATATATTGTACATACTTAGATGTCCTTCACGACTCAATGGGCATACTACTGCTCTAGGAGGCAGCTGAATCTTTGTATGCATGTGTGTGTGTGTGTGTGTGTGTGGAGCCATGTCTGTGTATAAAAGGCTGTCACTGCGTTTAAAGGAAAAAAAAAACCCAAATCCAGAATTGTTCTATGAAGACACTGCTTCATACTTCAATCTCTTGTTGACATGTAACAAGCTCAGAGCGTTCACTGAACGGCCAAAACAAGATCCCTAGAATAGCTCTCAAATATTCTGTGGGGAACAAATTTTGCGCTTAGCCAAGACAATAGATAATTTCTGTCTCTTTCTCTCTCTCTCTCTCTCTCTCACACACACTCACTCACACACACACACACACAATCTATTTCCTCTTTGGAACTGAGCTAGTCTATTTTCCAGAATAATATCAAGAATGATGGTGACACTCTTGAAAGGTTTATTCACCCAAGTGGAGGATAAACTGGTCTGTTCGCTCCCAGTAAGTGCAAATTTATGTGTGTTGGCCGCTCTCATCACTAGCTAGCCAGTCTATGAGCAGAATGTCATGTTTGTGTAAAAATGTGTGCTTTTCCCAGTTTAGGGTACAAGGCGCATAAGTAATCCATGTCTCTACGAAAAGATAACAAAGATCTGTGGGTAACTGGTCTCTTTCTGTGTGCATTTCTGTGTATGTATTAGGCTTGTACAATATTGAAAAAAAAACACTTTGCAATATTTTTTTTCTGCGATATATGTTGCGATACGAAAAAATACCGGAATTTTCACTGGATGACTTCACTAGCTCTATTTGGAAAGAATTAATCATTCTAGAATGATTGAGGTGATTTTGTAGGGGAGTTGTTGGGAAATTATGAAACGTGAGCGGTGCCTTTTTTGCCATTTGTATGGGAAGCGGAGGAGACGGAGTCAGACAGACGATGCGGCGTGAAGGCTGCCAATAGTCATGTGAGGATCGGCTCTGACTTCATCTGAAACCACATGTACAAATCATCCACCTGCCACCCACCCGAAAGAATTATTTTCTCCGATTTAGTACCAAGGTTACAAGGTGATTAGTACTAGATCAACCATTATCATTATTTCTCAGTGGGATATATGCAAGCGTGATGATATGGCAACATATTACACCATGTTTGTGGTACCAGTTTTGTGGCTATCATATACATACATCACATAGCTGCTGTTGCATAGGACATACCCAGCACTTGAGATGTCTTGGTTAAGTATTTCACTAAATTGCCCCCACACAAAACTTTTCTGCCTTTCCGTTTTTTGTTTGTAATTTTCCTTTTTTAATTTTCTCTTGGATCTTTTTTGCCTCCATTACTGCTTAAGACAAATGGTCACTGCAGTTTGCACAATGAGAGTCTAGTCTGCTAATTAGTGCCTGATGAAAAATGAAGCTTAAAATATGTTCACATTTTAGAGAATGTAATTAATTTTCTTTCTAATATTTTCCTCATTAATGATGTATTATTTCACCCACCCACAACACATCTGTTATTACTCAGAATGCTAATTTTTATGACTCGGTCAGCCCAATTCGCAGATTAACCACAGATAAAACTGTGACCCGAGCATTAATAGCTGAGAAGCAGACAAAAACGTCGATGTGTCATTTGTCAAAATGGAGCGAAATTATGTTATATCAGGCAGAACAGACGTCTCTAGACTAGCTTTGTCTAGCCAGACTAGCTTGGTCTAGTCAGAAAGGCACGAACTGAGGAAGCATCTTGGATGAGAGGCGAAACGTCTTCACGGATATATACCAAGTCCAGTTGTACTTGATTCAACTCCTTTGGATCTTTTATTAATACTTGCAATAAGGTTTCATATCTATATTGTACAAACATCAGGTTAACAGCTTTATCTAGTCATACATTTGCTTGCATCAAACCGGTGGAAATGCAGGCTGATTCATTTAAAAAGGTTCACCGGTTCACCAGCTGAGCATAGATGAGCACAAGCCCCCCATGCCGGCTGAAAAGTGGTATACTAGGCCCATGAGAAGACTTGATCAATAATATGCAAGAATAATCACAGAAAGTTGAATCAGCACATCTGGACACAACGTTTATTGACAGAATTTGTTTCATCACTCATCTAAGTGACTTGGAAAACGTTGCTTGGAAAATAAGCATCACAGCTTTTCCGACACTCCCGCCACATATGGAATCGCCTCTCTTCGATCAGCTGGTGCACTGTTTGGGCATCTTCCTGGCTTTGACAAATGCACGTTTGGATAACTACACTTAACCAGGGCCTGTTTAATGTGGGATTTCTCCCCTTCACCGGCCGCTGTGTTGGTGGGGATGTTGTCAGCTCAGTGGTACAGCGTCCTGATGACTCCTAGTTTGTGCTCCAGTGGATGATGAGAGCCAAACCTTAAGTACTGATCAGTATGTGTAGGTTTGCGGTAAACATCAACAATCAAATGTCCCCCATTACTAATTGCAATTTCACAGTATAAGAAGGCTAATCTGTCATTTTTCACATCCTCTCTGGTGAACTTGATGTGGTTGCCCACAGAGTTAATGTGGTCGGTGAAATGTGGTACGTCCTGATTTCATTTTAACCCAGGTGTCATCCACAAATCTAAACCAAGGCGGTGTCTCTAGATAGGGCAAAAAGTGTGGCAGCCAAAAATCGTGGTGTTACGTTTGTCCATAGCTGATGCAGAGACTCTAATACATGCATTTGTTTCATCCAGACTTGATTACTGTAATGTTCTGTTTTCAGGTCTGCCACATGGTAGCACTAAAAGTCTTCAGATGGTTTAGAATACTGCTGCAAGAATCCTAACTAAATCTAGGAAATTTGACCATATTACACCAATTCGTGCCTCCATTCATTGGCTCCCTATACACTTACCGGCCACTTTATTAGGCACACCTGTCCAACTGCTCGTTAACGCAAATTTCTAATCAGCCAATCACATGGCAGCAACTCAACGCATTTAGGCATGTAGACATGGTCAAGACGATCTGCTGCAGTTCAAACCGAGCATCAGAATGGGGAAGAAAGGTGATTTAAGTGACTTTGAACGTGGCATGGTTGTTGGTGCCAGACGGGCTGGTCTGAGTATTTCAGAAACTGCTGATCTACTGGGATTTTCACGCACAACCATCTCTAGGGTTTACAGAGAATGGTCCGAAAAAGAGAAAATATCCAGTGAGCGGCAGTTCTGTGGGCAAAAATGCCTTGTTGATGCCAGAGGTCAGAGGAGAATGGCCAGACTGGTTCGAGCTGATAGAAAAGCAACAGTAACTCAAATAACCACTCATTACAACCGAGGTATGCAGAAGAGCATCTCTGAACGCACAACACGTCGAACCTTGAGGCAGATGGGCTACAGCAGCAGAAGACCACACCGGGTGCCACTCCTGTCAGCTAAGAACAGGAAACTGAGGCTACAATTCGCACAGGCTCACCAAAATTGGACAATAGAAGATTGGAAAAACGTTGCCTGGTCTGATGAGTCTCGATTTCTGCTGCGACATTCGGATGGTAGGGTCAGAATTTGGCGTCAACAACATGAAAGCATGGATCCATCCTGCCTTGTATCAACGGTTCAGGCTGGTGGTGGTGGTGTAATGGTGTGGGGGATATTTTCTTGGCACACTTTGGGCCCCTTAGTACCAATTGAGCATCGTGTCAACGCCACAGCCTACCTGAGTATTGTTGCTGACCATGTCCATCCCTTTATGACCACAGTGTTCCCATCGTCTGATGGCTACTTCCAGCAGGATAACGCGCCATGTCATAAAGCTCGAATCATCTCAGACTGGTTTCTTGAACATGACAATGAGTTCACTGTACTCAAATGGCCTCCACAGTCACCAGATCTCAATCCAATAGAGCACCTTTGGGATGTGGTGGACCGGGAGATTCGCATCATGGATGTGCAGCCGACAAATCTGCAGCAACTGCGTGATGCTATCATGTCAATATGGACCAAACTCTCTGAGGAATGTTTCCAGTACCTTGTTGAATCTATGCCACGAAGGATTAAGGCAGTTCTGAAGGCAAAAGGGGGTCCAACCCGGTACTAGCAAGGTGTACCTAATAAAGTGGCCAGTGAGTGTATATGTTAGATCAGACTTTACGGTACTTCTGTTGACTTATAAAATCCTAAATGGGCTAGCCCCCTCATACCTGGCTGATCTCCTTAAACCGTACATTCCATCTCGAGCTCTTTGCTCTCAATATACAGGGCTCCTGTGTGTACCCAAAGTTAAGAAGAAGTCGGCTAGTGGAAGGGACTTTTCCTATCGGGCCCCGTTCTTGTGGAATGACCTGCCTGCTGACATCAGACAATCAGAGTCTGTTGAGTCCTTTATATCCAAACTTAAAACTCATCTTCTTTCCTTAGCTTACAATTAGTTGCCTTAAAGTTGAGTGCTTCACAACTGCACGGCGGCGGGTCGGTTTCTGTCTCAAAGAATTTACCAACCACTGTTCTGCCGATGAGATTATAGTGTATAGATTATGACTAGTTGATGACTTAATTGATTATGACTAATGACTATTACAAACTGTTCTCTTGTCTCACTTGTCTTTTCTCTCTCTCTGAATGATGTCTTCTCCTTTCTCTTTTTCTGTGTGTGAATGGTGTCATGCGAGTCTCCCTTGTGTGCATGTGCAGTTGGTCCACCTTACAGGTCTCTGTGGTGATGGTGGTCACCACCTGGATACTGCTTGGTATTCCCCTCATTACAATTAAAAAAATTCTTTTTTATAAATCCATTTTATTTTTGTTATCCTGTTTTTTTTTTACATGGTGGTGCTGGTCACGTGGCTTGGGTCCTGGGCTGTTCCAGTGGCGTCTGGACACTGCTTGGCCTCCTGCACATCTTGTTCTTCATAAATTTTATAATTCCATTATAATTCTGTTTACCCCCTTTCAATGTTGTATTCTGTAAATTGTATAAAAACAAAATCCATTGCACATTGTATGTCTTGGGAGAGAGATCCCTCTTCTGTTGCTCTCCCTGAGGTTTCTTCCTATTTTTTCTCCCTGTTAATGGATTTTTTTTTAGGGAGTTGTTCCTTATCCGATGAGAGGGTCTAAGGATAGGATGTTGTGTTGCTGTAAAGCCCACTGAGGCAAATTTGTAATTTGTGATATTGGGCTATACAATTAAAATTGATTTGACTTGACATCAGAGCTCTCTTTCCACTTCTTCCAAATACAAATTGCCCACTACAGGTGAGACTGGGGAACCCATACAACACCCATGCTTCTGCCAAAAGTACTGCCCCCTGTATGTGAAGTACGTGGACTGAAGACACAGTTTCAGGAGCAGACACACTTGATCAGTGTTAAGGGTGGTCCTATTGCTAAGGGTGGGGTCATCTTGTAATTTCATATGGACTACCTCCACTGCTTCATCAACAGGAAGGCATGTCAAGAGGGACGTAACATCATAAGAGACCACTTTGTAATTTGTGATATTGGGCTATACAAATAAAATTGACTTGACTTGACCACTGTTTCATCCCTGAAACGAGGGGGGGGGTGCTAAGAGTACATCTGTCGCCATCTTACAATGCTGTAATTGCAACTATTTCCCAATCCTCTGTGAATAGTACACTTGGCCACTGTAACTCCAATTAAAGGTCACAGTAATTTACATATGAAACAGATAGTTGTTTTCGGTCAATATGCCACTCTATTGTTTATAACGGTGGGGGAGGTCACTTAGATGAGTGATGAAACGTTTCTCACAATAAACGCTGTGTCCAGAAGAACTGATTCAACTTTCTGTGATTTCCTTACCTGGATTATTGAGCATGCATAAAGACATGCAAGAACAAGTTTGTTAGTTGGTCTCTTGGTACCTTTTGTTTTGTGGGGTAGGTCAAACAAACTGTTAGAGCCTGAACACCCATTGTGTGTCCTAGCCTTGAGAGCAGTGTGCATCTCTCTGAAGACCAGGGGGTCAAAAAGGGCAGTCTCTCTGCAGAATCAACCCAAATGCCAAAGCTTTTCTAATCCCAATAGGAGCGAGTCCCATGGGTTTGTTATGAAGCATGTGTTATGAAGCGTGTGTATGTTTGTTCACACAGAGGGAAGACTGTGCCTATTTGCACTTGAACATCCATGCACACACACATGAAAGCGCATGTGTGTGTGTGTATGCCTGTGTGTGTGTATGCCACAGTTGTAGCCACAAGTATGGATTCTGTGTGAGTGTGTGTGTGTCAGAGAGCGCGAGAGAGAGAGAGAGAGAGAGAGCATGTACACATCCATCTCAGATTGCTCAGCTGGATAAAAGTCCATTAAGAGTACAGGATTATACAGGATAAGAACTACCTATATATTATCTGCAAGGTTTGTACTCAACTAATCTATAAGTGTACGTTCATATTTTTACAGACATTTTACATTTAAGCCATCCAAGACTAGTGGGAATAGTCAGTGTCTGTACATTTGTGCACACATACAGTGTTATGCTTCTCATAGTCTTAAAGTCTTAAACTTTAACATGTTTGGAGCACATGAGATTGAACTCATCATCAGGGCCAGATTAGACGTAGGGGTGTGCGATATGATGATATTAGATCATGAATGATTAAAATGTCTCCACAATCTGCCTTTACAAAGAGATCGTTGGTATCGTGCTACAGTGGACATTCTATCAGTTGCAGTTCTATAGCTCATAAACGCATCCAAAGTTGTTTTCTCAGCCATATCTTAAATCACACTATTTACTAGTTCGTTTCACGCCTTCCCTAGAGACACACCAATATACCAGTAAACAAACCGTAGGCTTGGATTTCTTCCCCTCCCCTTTTTTATTTGGCAAAGTAGCAGCATGGATGACAACATGGATGAGTTGGTCCCTAAACAGAATTCGACATCAGTAATATGGAACTGGTTTGGATTTTCCAAAACCAACACAGTTCAAACAACAGTTATTGCAAACATTGCAAAGATAAGTTTTGCACATTAGATGACAACATGATGAACTGTTTTAACCACCTCAAAAGAAAGCAAATGAAAGAGTATATTGACAGTCAAATAGTGAGACCCCCACATGAGTGCATCAGCTACACAGCCATAGGCTGCAATGCTAAAGCAAACAACTCTAACCAAAGAGTTTGAGAAAGGCACTCTGTATGACAGGACAAGTAAATGCTGGGAAGAGGTAAGTGATACAGTGACATTTTACCTGGCCAAGGACAGGGTCCAAAATTAACTTTTTAGCCTACTTGCCAAGGTGGCTGGAGAATGAAAAAATTTACTGGCCAGAAAGATTTGTTACCAGCCAAAAAAAAAAAATGCTTTCTACTATTGCAATTTGCTATTATTATTATTTAGCATGTCATCTTGGTCTCATATGCGATTCTCAAAATATTATAGTAGTACACAGTAATAATAGTAGTAACACTAACTATGCAGAACTATTAATTCAACTGTTTCAACACTAAAGTGTAACATTTGAATTAATAAATTCAGTGGTATTCACCTTTAAATGCAAGAAGGATCATTATTAAGGAGTTTGAGAAAATAAAAATATATTAGAATTAACAATAACAAGTTAAAATAAGTAACATTAATACGTACACAGTCATAGTTCATAGTAATATATTTTTTATTCTGTAGTAGCATGTTCAGTATTCTTCAGACAGTTTGCTCTCAAAGCGATTTTCCTCCTCCTTGTCTCCCTCTAATCTCCACATAGCTGGGTTTGTATCAACGGTCTGGATGACAAGTACCTCAAATACTGTAAAAAAAAACTCCAGCGGTTTGATGACTGATGCAATTACGTAATACGCACAACATATGCAGCATGGCAGATCTGATAGATTGAAGTGACAGGCGTCCGTATTTTGCGAAGACCCGCCCAAACTCTGCTTCTTATTGGCTAACCCTAACCCACCCTAACCTTAACCAACCTAACCAATGGATGCAACGAGTGCTAGCCAATCAGATGGAGAGTAGGGTGGATTTTTGCAAAATGTGGGTGGGAAAAAAAAAACAAGGCAAGTGACAGCAAACTAGCAGCTTTCTCCAGTGTATGTAGGAAATTCATGTTTTTCTGCCGGTCAAAGTGGCACGTGCTCTCCATAATTTATTCGCCAAAGACCAAATTTACCTGCATTTGGTGATTGGTGATTGGCGAGTGTTAATTCTGGGCCCTGGTCAAGGATATGATTCCCATAAAAACAGTGGAAAATTAGGGTTTAAAAAGACTGCTAAAATTTTTGATCCACGGTACAATACCCAGCTGCAAATATTTTTCGAACACGGCGATTCCACAGCTGTACTCCAAATGCCACGAGAAGATTCAATACACTTCAGAACCGTATTTGTGTCTGACCATTCATTTCATTCATGACTGGAAGGCTTATTATTATTTTTTGCTTTTTTTAGGTTTTATTACCTTGTAGAGCTATATTTTTTTTAAATATGGAAATTAGTTTGGTTGTTCGGCTCAGAGACTTACAATATAATCTTTAAAACTAACATGAAAAAGAATCGCGATAAGATTGTGCATTGTGATTCTGGCCTGAAAAAAATCATGATATTTTTTCCATATTGCCCACCCTTAAATAGACGAACACGACATTGCATCTGAAACTCAATTTGAAATACATTACTGTGACAGACAAATTAACTGACATCGTCAACTATACATTAGAACCAAACCAGTGACAATGCCACAGAGGATAAAAAAAAAGGCTTGGATTTCTTTGCGAATACAAAGCAACCCGGATCTAACGTGTGAGAGAAGGGGGCCATTTGTCTGTCTGTTGATGCATCTGTCTGTCTGATGTGGTGGATTTTCACCTTTAATTGCCTCCTTATCAGTGTTCTAAAAAAAGAAATCTCAGGGAACCATGGTAACCATGTGCACGTCACAACATAGTCTGTCAGGTTAGCTGACGTCATGCTCATGCACGCACACACATGCAACACACACGCACACACACACCCACACACACACACAAGCAGCTAAGAGTGATGAGCAGACGCAGGCCTCCGGATTGGGGGGAACATGACGTACCATGTCAGCGCTAGTGGCTACAAATATGAGAGCTGAACAGACAGACAGACACATGCGCACAGATAACTGTCTGTCATTTGTTATGAGATGCTCATCACCTCTCATTCTCCTCAGGCAAGTTCTGCTGACCTCAGAATTACTTCCTGCCACAAACAAGCACACACACAACATAAGTTGTTGCACAGGAATGCAAATCATACAAACACAAACAGAACATCATCAAACTGACATCTGGCCTATCCACCAGCACCCCCTGATATGACCACCTCTTATGACTTACTGACCCACACTTGAAGCAATGTTAAAAAAATGTAATGACGCTAATGTCACAAAATGTAGATATTCATGAAGGTATGATGCATTGAAATAGAAAAGCTAAATGCAAATGAAAAACTATAAAACTGGTTTGAGATGGAAGATTTTTTTTGGGGGCTGATAAAGACATTATGTTGTACTTGACTAGGAAAATATATTTGCTGAACACAAAGATTCCTTGCATTTTTCTTATGAGTGTCTGAGTCATAATTGGGGCAGGCTAGGCTAACTGCTAGTCCATGCAGACCGGTGGTTCCGACAGTCGTCCTGGCTGGCATTTATTCCTTTGGACAGTGATTTTTTTTTTTTTGGTTTGGATATATGTGTTAGTTTGAATATGTGTGTTCTTGTAGTTCTTGAATGTGTTTTTGTCTGTATGTTGCACTGCTGTGGGCTGGGGGAAACAGCATTTTGTTTCATTTCATGTGCGAAAGTACATGAGGTAAAATGACAAATAAAGTGTTCCTGATCCCTGATTCAATCTATGATCAGGAAGCTTGGTTATTTGTTTTCTATCAAATGATGGGAACAAAGCTGGTGTGTTTTGTTGCCCCCCCCCCCTAAAACTACAGTATTTTTGTGAGCGTGTGTGTGAGAGAGATTTTGTAATACCTGTGTAGTTCCTCTTGTTTTTTTGGTAAGTAATTTGGAGTATTAACATCTTAAAATGACAAGTGTGATGTAAAAGGGGGCATTAAATTTAGCAGAGATGGGCAGAAGATGTCAGAGAACAAAACGAAAAATGGGTTTCCTCATGAGTGAAAGACTGAAAACCTTTGAAAGCCCCCTATTCACCCATTAAATAAACTTTCATGGATAGATTGTTTTTAGTGAAAGTATACAGCAGATAAGACTTTGGTCTGCTTTGAGGGGCTCAAATCTCAGAGGAAGCCGCAATTGCTCAAAGTGCTGTTCATGCAGGGGGACATCATTAAAACCATTGTTACTGCTGTCCCTTAACAGCTGGCAACACTGTCTCCATTTCTGTGATTAATGTAAATGCAATATGCCCCATGCCCCAATTAATTACGCTAACCATTTAGATTAGAAAAAAAAAAAAAACCCTTAACATGCTGACTGGGGGTATTTGTTTTACAACATTAGCCAAGAATACATACATAATAATAGTCACACAGAAATATGTCATATTTTTAGGTCAGGACCTTAGCTTAATTTAGCTTCCCATGCTGACAGCCCACATGATACCATTTTGATGCATTAGAGACAGCTCATGCTCTCAGCCCCACCCGATGATCCAGTGGAGAGAGTGTTCACATCAATCTGAAAATGCAGCCTCCACCAGATGACAGAGGCACGCTGGAACGACTTCATGTAATTCTCCTCATTCTCATTAAGATGGAAAGAAGAGAGAATAAAGGGGGAAAAAACTGAGTGACAGATGGAGAGAAAGTACGAAGAGGAAGAGAGAAGAAGAAGGAGGGCGGGAAAAGAGACAAGGAAGAGGGAGGAGGAAAAAAAAGCCGACAGTGGCTGGCAAAGGACAGGGGAGGCCAGGACACAGTGGGATAGAGAGAGTCGGAGGATTAAAAAGGGGTGTAATATAAGAGATAGGGGAAGAGCAGAGAGAGTGAAGCAGTGGAAAGGAGAAGGAAAGAGACACATGTAGGAGAGAATAGGAGAGGGGAGGGGGCAAGCATGGAAGAAGAGAGGACAAAAGATGAGAGAGTGATATGAGAGAGGAACACTGGGAAAGAGAAAAGGGGAAAGGAAAGGAGGAAGAGAGGAGTGGAGAAGAGAAGGAGACACGTGGGAAGGATAAAGCTCCCAGATGTTTCTCAGTGCAGCTAATCAGCTAATCTGCATCCTTATAAGTGAGCAGGAAAACCAATCAACTCAAAGTTCTGCCTGTCAGCCTGCCTCTCTACCCCTCTCTCTCTCTCTGAAACACACACACACACACTGCATATGCAAAACGCAGCCCAGAGATGAGCCCCCCCCCTCAAACTATAACCAATAATTTTATCTTTTTTTCTAATTTTGGATCTTAAGACTTCTGCCATCTCCTCCTTCCTTGGCAGCAATCATCCATCCATCTGTCCACCCTGTCGTTACTTTGTGCCTCGCTGCTGACAGCTTAAAGAGGGATACCACTCAGTGTAAGAATTCTTGATTCTAAGAATTATTGAATCCCATGAATAATGATGTTGTCTAGGGTAAGTTGCAATAAAACTAGTGGACACTGCCAAAACAGGTCTAAAGTCTCGCATTTCTTTTTCTGCAAGAAATTTGTTCATTGTCATTTATATGAACATTATTGTCAAACAGCTCACTGATAACACAGAAACTTGAGGAGTATTACTCATATAGGCAGTCTGTGTGTTTACTATATTTTGATTACAATGGTGTCAAAAGCCTTTACAACCTTAAGCCAGTGAAATCTCCACAGAAAATCAATGTGTCATCACATCATAGCGCAATAAAGCCATCATTTTAAATTAATCAAAAATAGGACTGGTGTGCAATATATTCAGTTCAGCCTAGCTCACTGAGAGTGCAGGTCCGTCCATGCTGCTGTGCTGCTGTCTCACATAAATTCTCATATGGAGTATTTGCTCCAGAGGCTTGTGTGTTAGCACGTGTTGGAGCCAATGACAACATTGTAATGAGGATCATCTCAATCGAGGACAAGAACAAGGGCTCTATTTTTGTTCAGGTGCAGAGCAGGTGGAA